>NW_026729113.1:0-195530 GCF_030272615.1 Cryptomeria japonica
TATATAGGAAATGTGAGTACAATTTGGAGGCAATTTTGTAGTATATACATTTCTATTAAAAATGACTAAAGTTATTACATGAGCACATTACTTTCTACAACTATTCTCTAAGACTCAAAACTAAACACCAACTATGTCTACTCACTCAAATTAAAATTTTAAAACTTGTGCTAATGATCTTGAATTCTCATTTATAGGAACAATGGAGAAAACAAGGTTCAAATCATAACACATGTCACATTTTTATTTGATATTTTTTTTACAAAAGAAGAAGATACCCAAAGGTATCTTTGCTAGCCACGACAAACAAAAATAGAAACACCTCCTAAAGAAAACAAAGGATAAATGCTTAGCTATATAAAGAATACAAATCTGAAGGCTAATACTATACCACTGTTAGCTAAAATTGGTTGGAGAAGACTCACTTTTAGGATTTGAGCCACAAACTTTGTTGATGATTCATTCTCCCTTCAACATTTACAGATGACATGGAGAATCCTCAAATTGAAAACCTTGAAGAGAATAATACAAGGAAAAAAGTCGATAGGTGGCAGAGAATATTTGGAAACCAATTGACTAAAATCTGATGATAGTTCATTAATATATAGATTGAGGACAATTAGTCTCTTTTGATAATCATTAAGTATCCATGGTCTAGCTAATCTGGCAAGGTCTCATATTTGAAAACTAAAGTGTGACATAACTCTACAACTTAAAATCTTTTCCCTACTTGGTTGAAAAAGCAGTGCCCTCTAGTGATAATTAATAGCATGAAAATAAGCATTGAGAAAGTAAAATTGAAAAATACAAAAATGTGATAAAAATGCCAAACTCAGAATACTCTGACTTCATTGATACTCCATTGACATCCATGACCTCTGGTTCTAGCAAGGTTTTATAATTTTCAAAGTATAAATTCATTGACATTCTTTATTTATTCTAATCACATATAGGGAATAATAAACAAATGAAGTTGAGACAAATGATCAAGGTACTCTTGACTCATATAAGTGACATTCACAATGTTGATGTCATACATACAATATTCAAGTGAATGTATCTTATACAACTAATCACTAGTGTTTTTTATAACCCTTTATTCATCACTATTGGCAACACTAGTAACCCTTGGAAGCATTTTTATTATTTCCCACTTTTATTCTTCTCTATCTCTTATTCATCCATCAACATTTTTGAAAAAGGAGGGAACATGGGTGCCTTTCATTTGATCATACCTCTTGATCTCTTTTACAAGTTTGTCAAGAAATATCTTATGCTCCCTCAACCAGATATTCATTACCCATGTATTATTGCCAATGATTTGCATGATTTTTCCAAATGCTTCTTTATCATAACTATCTTTTTTTTTCCTCAAGATATAAAAGAAACTTGATGCCTTCATCCTTGACTCCAATTCTTTATTTATGCATCCCAACCTTCCTTCCACTCACCTATGCTCACCAAAAGCCTTGTGGTTTGCAATTTAAATATTGACCAAATGTTATTAAAATGTTTAAGAATTCTTTCAAACCCTTTATCTCACAACCCAGTAGCTATTGTAGACTTGGTGGCTTTTAATTCAATAATCAATTATTTTTTCATGTCCTTGTACTTTTTTACTACTCTTCCACTATGTCCTCTCAATGGATACTTCAATCAATTTCTTCTATGATTCTAACGTACTTTGCATTATTCATAACAAATAAAAAATTGAAGAAGAACCTATTTTGTCCATATTTAAATTTTTTTTAACTCAAGTATCCATTTTCATTATTCATTTCAATGCTTTCCTTGACAAAATTTTGAACCTGAGATTTAAAGAACCTAGTTGCATTGATAGTCGAATTTGCAGCGTGTATTTGGTCAGTATACTCAAGGTTGTGGATAAGTTATTCATAAATATTACTCAATTCCTCAATTATAAGTGTCATTTTTCCTAGAGGATACAATGTCAAGGAACATAGAGAAGCATTGTCTAGATTAAACCATGATCTAGTGTATATCTTGACAGATGTATCTATGCTTTAGTTGACCTTCATATTCTGATTAACCCTTCCTTTAACACATGATGTGGCACATTTTATAATAGATTAGACTCATGTTGAAATAATATATCAGTTATTGTAATTCCATCAGGCTCTTGATCTATATAAACACCTCTTTATAAAGGATTTTGCTTTATTCTTCATCTCTCAAGCTCCATTATCTTAATAAAGATTGAAATCCTCCTTTGCCAATAATCCTTATTGTCTATATTCCTATCTAAATCATCTTACAAATCATATCATTGAATGTACACAATCAATTTCTATTTTACTTGAGCATTACTAATGAAATGTTTAGGATCAAATCCTTTTCAAATATTTCCAATTGACACCTTTTAGTATTTGATCTTTTTTGATAAAAGAGTGTATGCTTCAAATGTAGCATAATTTTAAAGCCACAAAATTCTAAAGTATCAGGTAAAAATGATTGCTTATTATACACCTTGAAATGCATATAGTTCATTCATCCATTTCTCTTACTATCTCCAAAAAAGCTACTCTATCTGGAAGAGTCCTTAGCAGTAAATTTGGCACTCCTAAAAATCCATAGACTTTGATCTTGGGCTAGTATTAAAAAGCATAGAAATCTTTCCAATTATGGTCAATCACTGCTATAGTTTCATAGCCTTGAGGGCTCAAAAGTTTCATAATTGCTAGAGATAATCTATAATCACAAGGGTGGCCCAACTCCATATAAAGTTATTTAAAAAAGGTTTGTTGAAAAAAAATAGTGTGGCTTCTCACATTTGTTGTCCCACATAATTATCTACATTTGGATAGGACACAAGTTACTATCATCATAATGAGGGTTTAGGATGAAAGAGTCTTTCCACATCTCATATTCCCAACCGCTGTCTGGTAGTAGAAGCACTAATAGTGAGTAATCATTCTTGATGGAAGCTAGACCTTTATTAATCTCATCAGTAATATATTGTGTGTAGTTAAAATAACTCACATTATAGCTTTCAATATTATTTGTAAGGACCATTAAGAGAATATCCATCTTTATAGAGGCATCAACACCCAAGACTTGACACACTAAATAATACATTTCCTCAAAATACTCTTAAAACAATTTCACATTGAATGGTGTCTTGTCAATTGTCAGTAAACTATCATAGTTTTCCAACCAACCTGGGCCTATGACGAGGCAACCACTTCCTCTTGAAGTTAACATCTAGTCTATTGTATTGTTTTGTGAGTGTGCCCCGATAAAGCCTCATGTCAAAACTAGTGTCCAAGGTGAAAACTTGAAATATGTAGTCCTAATTGATAACTATGAAGTGCTCCCCAACTGCTTAAATAGTTTCTCTCAGGAACATACTTGCTAGAAATTAACCTTATCAATTTTACATTAACAAACACATTTGATACCACTAACTTACCCAACCCTAGCCCCCAATGGTTGTAGATTGTGATATGCCTAAAAATATTATTGTAATCGTACCAAAACAATTTGTACCCTCTATCTAGATTCCAATGATCTCTAATTCCCTTTTGAATATCCTCAAATCTTTCCAAGTGAGGGTTAATCCCCTATGATTTCTTTGGCCTTAAGCTTGAGAAAGGCATTTGTTCGATCAATTTTTGGTTGGCATATTTGTCTTTCTTTTTCTTCTTAAGCTTGGGTTGCCAAGAACTGGCTATTTGTACTAGAGTATTGAAAAACTCAATAAAAAACAACAAATTTTATCTAGCACAAAATTAGTGTGGTTTCTTTTCCATACTATTAACCCTTTTGAATCTACAAAAAGTAAGACTCAAACTGCTAACAAACATATGCTACTACAAACCCTAATTTACAACACCAGTAACCTTTGAGGGGAGTAATAAAACAAGAAGAACAATACCACAAGCTTGAAGGTAACCTACTATTCAATGAGTTCCACAACTCTATTTTAAACCGCCTTGAAATTTTGTTTGAACCACATAGAAAGCTCTTCCTTCTCTATTTCTTACGTCGAGGGCTTTAAAGAATTCTCAATTTCTTTGTAACACAATTTGCTAACTTATTCTCATTTAAAACACTCATCGACATGCATTAATACTCGATCATGTGAACTTCAGTACTACTGGTGGGTTGATTGCTAAGTTTGAATTTCCATTGTCGATCAAGAGTGATCAACGACTATTAGACATGTTTGAATTTTCTCATTGGTGTGGATTTTTCTCATAAATAGCTCACTAGGTCGTCGGGGCTTAAAATGGCTCCAAGCGATGCATATACCTTCCACCAATGCCTAGGCAGTCAACACCCTACTTGAGTTGACCATTCAAGTTCCACCTCATCGTAGATGCAATCTGCCACACAAATCCCAACTATCATCATCTCTGACTTTATTGTTGGGTTATTGGAGCCTTAAAGAGGCTCCAGTAATAGTGTATCCTTCACTGATGGCATAATATTGCCACATCATTGCCCCACTATTGCTCTAGATGGGGCCACCAAAGTACCATATGATCAAAAGAGCACCTAGCGATAGTGTAACTCGCAGTAAAATTTGGACCCACAAGTTGCATCTTCTACCACTTATCACTTTATTACGAGATTGCTAGGCCTTAAAAGCATGTCCAATAATAGTTATATCCCCAACGAAGGCTGCTAAGGTTCCTGCTCCACACAACCCAAGAGACTTAAGTCGTTGGTTTATTGGGGCCAACAAAGGCTCCTAGTTACAATGGAGGCTCTACTGACGGCGTCTGGACTTAAGGAAATATAAATGCACTTGGACACTTGGTCCTCGATAGGGATTTGAGGAAGGAGGGGTTGTAATGTTGGGACATCAAATATTAATCCTAAGGAATTGGGCTTTAATGAATTTTGAAGACCGGCTAAAATGGGAAGCTAATACATGGGACCGAAAAATAGACAATGCTAAGACACACAAGTCATGACTTAGAGGGAGACCTATCGGGTAAACCAGTCAATACAAGATTATAGCATTGCAATGCAAATACAAAGGGCTTACAGCTTAAGGAAGATTTTTAACATTCCCTAGGATAAACACAAGGCAAACCCAGGACATTAACCTGTGAAATTTTTACTATCCCAACTATTCCTTTTTATGAAAACTACCAAAGCAAGAATATTTTATCCTTATAGTTATTAATTAGTATAGACAATTGAACATTAATCCTTCAATAAATTAACATTATTAGTCAGATCCACAATATTTTTAATAAACCTTTAACATGTATAAATTATATTTTAGAAAATGAAGAAAGAGATATGAAATAAATCAACCTCAAAAAATGAGAATGACATAAATAAATCATAGCGTTCAAATCATCAATAAAGAATATTATTGAGAAATAATAAAGTAGTTACAATATAATATCAAGTTATTTCCTTTATGGAGATCAACATCCTCTCAATCTATTACAAATCTAAAGTCGTAACCCTACAGAAATCCCCTCCCTCATTTATTGACCTCAAGATCTCAATATATTAACTCAACGAGTCTTCTACAACAACTATAAGGAATCACCATGTTCTTAAATAAGGTTTAAAAATACAATGGTAAAACTAAATATAACACATTCCATAATTTGTGATTGACAACATTGTGAAGATGCCCTATCATATGACATAACATGCATTATAAGTGAGTCAAAGTACCTAGTCCACTTTGTAACCTCCTTAATCATGCTTGTGTGCATTATAATATCTATTATAAAAAATAAATAATAAATCACACATGACATAATGGTCAAGGCATAAAGGGAATGTTCTATTACCTTAGGACACATAAAATAAGAAATAATTAAATAATATGAACATTAGGACTTGCAAGGCATATGACACACCTAATCCAAACAAGCATACACATTTGTGGAATACTTGTAAAAACCTTTAATTTAATTTCTACCTCTCAAATTCATCTATCGATATCTTCTATGTCTATACTAGCATAATTAAAACACTTCCCCATTTTACTAGCTACCACATGTAAATATTTCTATTGAATATTTTTGTCTTATTATTATCTATATTCTAACAATGATATAAAATTTTCACACCAACATCTAATTTAAAACTAATTTTGATTTTCATTCAATGTATTTTCTTACACACCAAAGATATATATAAGCTATATGAAATATATCACCCTCAAAAAATTCCTATTTAAAAGATTTTATACATTTAAATCTCCAAACCCTTACTTTACTAACTATCATATTGAATCCCCACATAATAGATATCTTAATTATAGCATGTATTAATATAAATCATAGGAAAAAGCATCAAGTGATTGTTCTTGGTAGAGTCGTGACATCATCGATAAGTGTGCAATAATATGTTTTAGGAAACTTGGATAAAATTATAAACTTCATGACCTTGATAAAACCAACTTAGCGAACAGCATTTTCTTCTAACAGAATAACGTCTTATATTTTAAAGATAATTTTTTAAAAATGGCATGGTATAGGGCCATGTTGGCTGAATCGAATCTTATACCACGACAAATTTAGGGCCTCCAAAATGCTATGTTGGCCACTCAAATCTTATAAAGGCCTCTCTTCATGCCTGTTAAAGACCACATACAAAGAAAGGTTGTATCTATTTTATTCAAAATGGCCCAGGTATTGATTTCTCCAATTTTTTTTTCGGCTTTACTCTTTTCAAATTGCTTGTAATCCTGGGACTGAAAACTAAATTATTGTTGTTTTTTCCAATTGTTTGCAGCTTGCCACAAGATGCCATCTGATGTTCATGTAGGAGAGGATACGAAAATACTTCAGGGTAATTTGATCTACTTTAGAGTATAAATTTGTGAAACATTCGAGCGTTAAATAATCTAAGCATTTGATTGTGTTAAAGATTTTTTTAAAATATATCAATTTATTTTAATACTCTTATTCTTGAACTCTATTATTCTAATGATAAAAACAATCAAATTCAAAAACTACAATTAACAATACTATAGATTATCTGATATCATTAATTTAATATATATCATTAATTTAATACTGTCATTATTGCAGCTTGAACGATAGCACATAAGGAACGTCAAATCAATCCTAATTACAAGAAGCCAGATTACGTTCCTTCTTGTAATTAGGATTGATTTGACTCAAATCTCATATCTCCTTTCTTGCAAGCAGTCCAGTTTAATCACCCCTATGTACACTAGATGCTCTAACCAATACGTAACTCCATTACACTTCTGAGAAAATCTGCATAACAAAAAATGCCATATCTTTTCAAATCTCCTCCAAAATCTTTTTGAAAATCCATTTTCAAAACTGGTCTTCAATGCAGATACAGAGAGGACAAATCTAGGTGGAGTAGTTGAGATTACAATCTCTAATACTCCCCCTTAATCTCAAATACTATCATATCATTTATCTTTTCGTTCTTTACATCTTTTTGAATTACAATGGTAGTCAAATTCTTCAACAATCTTCTTTTTGTTTACTAACTATTGCTAGTGCCACTTCATTTTTTAGCAATCACAATGTCTTTGGTACATTTGTTTGGCTTCCTTAACTGTTGTGGCATCTCTCAATCTCTTTGGTTTGAAGTCTTCAAAACATCATACAATCAATAGTTGCCTTGCTAGACAGTGGTTTCTTTTTACTCAAAAACATTTTTCATCATTTTTGAACATTCAAATCTTTCATGATTTCTATTTGTCTTCAGATATGAACATTTGTACAACCTTTTGAACATACGTGTGAGATTTTTCAAAGTACGTCCATAGACCCATCCACGATCCCTTTTTTATACAACCTAGTATCATAGATTCATTCTTCCATTCTTTTTTTCCAACACATTTTTTCAGAATGATTTCTTAAACCATAAATATTACAGGGGTGTAGATCCCAACACATGTCTTTTAGGTGACCTTCTCTATTACAATGATAACACTGGTTTTCTTTCTTTAGACTGATTTGTTTAAACATGTATCATTTTAAATATTATTTTCATTATTTTTATATCCAAGCCCTTCATATTTTGGCCTCTCTATTGGCTGAATGGGCTCCTTGATTCCTTGTCTGTACTTTCCCAATCTTTTACCTTCATAACACATTTTCTTCATGATTTTGAAACCAACATTCTTTTGAAATAATCCTTTGTTATCAAAGTCACAACTAGCAATATTTGCAAACACATTGTCATCTTCTTTCATACATTCTTTATCACAAACACATTCACACTTACCAATTATACAATCACAAAAATCATCTGTACCACATGACACATCACTTACATATGGTTTTGACTTCAAACATTCATTCTCTTGTTTCACTTTTGATATTTCCTCCTTCTATAAACTATTTTCTTCTTCTACTTTCTTCAGTTTCTCTTGTAAGTCATCAAACAACTTTTGTATTTGTTCTAACTCCTCCTTCCTTTTCTTAATCTCATCAACCAACTTTATTTTTTCCTCTAAATCTTCATGTTTCTTCTTTACTTTGTTTAATTCTTTTTCAAACTCACAATTCTCATCCAAGAGTTTAGATTTTTCAGTTTGTCTCTCTTTTATGATTGCTATCATCTCTAATTTTGATTTATTCATTTCCATTAATTCTTTGTTTAAAACATCTATTTAACTGATTAATTTCTCTTTTCTTTTTTAACCTTCTTTCCTATCTTTCCCATTTACACAAAAGTTTTTAAACTTACCTCTCTCAAACACTTGACTGTGTTTCTACTACTACAAATTACCTCACTTTTTAAAGTCTTCTTCAACTAGTGCATTGATTCAAACTTCTAAAAAGTCCAACTTATTTGACAACTCCTCCTTAGCGGCTTCTTTTTTCTAAGATCTCTATTTGTAAATTATGATCTGGTTTCCATCTCTGACAGCATGGGGCAACCTTGTTTTTTCTTCACCTACAATTTGACTAAGCACTTCACAAACCTGCTCTGGATCAAACTTTAGTAACTCTAGACATACCATGATTCTTGCCTTTCAACTACTTTCAAGATTCACACTTTTCTTTTGTTGGTAGCGGCTTACTTACTATAGCTTCAACTCTTACAAGATCTCCCATTTAAATAGCTTTCTTCCAAACAATTTTAGACCTTTGGTCATGCTTCTTGGGATGACTTTCTTCCACCATTTCTTCCATCATTAATTACACTTTTATTGGAAACTAAGGAGCTTCTCCTATAATTGGTTTCTTACAGAAATTTCAAATGATCTTTCTTGTCTCTTCTTTTGGGAGATATGGAATGCATTCCATCATCAAATCTTGTGTCATCTAGAATTTCCACTGGAACTTGATCCTTTACTTGACTTGCAATAGAATTTTCTTCTATGTCTTTTTCTTTGGATTTCTTCCTCTTTTGTCGGGGTTCATCACCACATGTGTTTTGAAGATTGTTCCTCCTTGGAGGGTCTTCATCTCCATCACTTCCTTGAGTATTCTGGCAAGAAGGAGTATCGCTAGCTAGAGTATGGGAAGAATGCAGCGACGTAGAGCTCTCAAGCTGACTTCCTTTCTTTCTTGGAGTTTCCTTTGTTGGTCTGGTAGCAGTCATTTGAGTAATCTTCTTCTTAATCCAGGCTTCAGAATTCTTGATTACAAAACTTGTTCTTTCTCCAACATCTCTCATTTCCGGACCTGCCCAATTCAAACTGGGAAGTGGCTGGGACTGGACTTGCTCAAAATAGATAGGATCAATCAAATCAGATCCATCATCTTCAATGCCTTCTATGGTCCAATCCATCTTGAAATCTTTCATTTGCTTCAAAGTTAACCTGGTCCAATCTCTTTTTCTAACCTCGAATTCATCTTCGCAATCCTCCCAAAAGTCTTCGAGATTAGGAAAATGAAAATAGCCAGGGCCTAACTTTAAGCTGCTCTTGACATAATCCTTACTATCAAAAGGAAACCTCATCTGATATGGATACAAGTTGACCTTGGATAAAGCTTTTTCTGTCTCATCTGCTCTTGAACTTGACTCACATCTATAGTGCCCGAGACAAATGGGAAAGGCTACCCCTCTATTCTTTCTATCTCTGCATTTCTTTTGAACTGAAACCAATTGCCAACAAAGCTCAACTAAAATGAGCTTATCATCAACATATCTGGGTAGCTTGTGTGGATAACCTTCAAATCCTCCTACTCGAAGATAGGTAAATCTCGGAAACTGGATGAAGAAACTTCCATATTTCTTTATCAATTTAGCAGCTTCCTTTGATATTCTGGTGGCGGTGTCTCCTTGTAATAACCTTACTGCCCACATTGTGAAAGCATCATTCACCCGCCTGAAATACACAAAGCTTTCTTCAAGTTGCAATTGCTTGTAATAATGGTAAACTTGAGTTTCTTGATTCAGGACACCGTTAGTACTCAACCCTGGCCATGACCTCAAATTAGCAATAGCATATATCAAGTAAGAGATCATATGGAAACGTTGACTTGTTTTAAAGTGCACTAACTGGTCATGTATGCAGTTGCTGATGAGATGGCCCCAGTCAATGAATTGTTTACCAGCAGAGATGACTGTTATGAAGAGATACATCCACATTTCAAACTCAGTGGAGTCAGGATTTCCTGTCACTCTATGGAGTAACAAAATCAAGTAACAAATCTCTTTGATGAAAAGAGAACGATGGAGTGTTTTTGGAAGCTGAGACTGTCCTCCCCGTGGTGCAACCATCCATTCTTTAGCCAGATTGTTAAGGCATTTGCTTCTATTGTCGCTGAAGTATTTATAAGCTTTTTGCTTATCAATGTGAGTGAACTTTTCCTTATATGGCAAACGAAGAATAATAGCTATTGAAATTCCGTCTAGTTTGGCCATTAAGGATCCATCTGCAGCTCTTATCTCTCTCGCATTGGGATTATATCTTTTTGAGCATTCTAGTACCAAATCTGCACATTGAATTGATATGGGAAAACATGCTGCTTCAATCAAGCCACTTCCCGCCACTCTGCAAGACAATTTTGATCTGTCACCTTCCATGAAGAACCTTTTGATCTCCTGCAAATTTATGTGCCCAATCTTGGTATCATGAACCTCTGGAATCATGGTGGTGATCATCGGAGCGTACTCGTACTCCTGAGCTTTGTACTTCATGATGGTATTTCCACAAACCCTTTGTATTGAGGTCCTCTATGTCAATGTTACTGGAACTTTGAGACTTTGAAGATTTGTGACTGACTTGATTAAGTGACTATGTCTCGCCCATAAGCAAGATCTACCCACTGTCTTTATCATGGATGATCCATTTGTTCCTCCTTGAATGGCTGCTCATGATTAACCTGACAATCAATGACAAAATGTTACCTTCTTCAAACTGAGGTTTGTGATTGACCTCTCTGTCACTTCTTTGAATGGAAAAATGACTTTTCTTTTGGTTCTTTGGGGCTGATTATGACAAAGACTCGGACCATTATCTCCTCACTATTTATTGAACTGCGCATTAGACCTATTGGGGTTGTTGTGATAGCTGTGACCATGCCTGATAGATTCTCCGCTCATTGATGATTTCTATCAACCATCCATGTTGTCAATGTCTTCAGTATTGTGAGTCAATTGTCCAATAGCTTGGACTGCACTACCACTGTGTCTTGGTTTTGTTTTCTTTTTGGTCTAAGCCTCTTATCACTATCTTTGCAACTTTATCAGGCTATTCCAAACTATCTTCTGTGTCTCACATGATGCCTATCGATGTGTCTCTGGGTCGCTGCACTTTGCTACCTGTAGATTGCTCACACAAAACCTTTGTTCTTTCTCGTGGCGATGAAGTGCTATCTTCTAAAGATCCTAGGCATTCTCACCGAGATCTTCCTACATTCCGGTGGGCACCATTGCAACTATATACATTATGCAAAACGTGCAGGAAACTCTACAACGCGGGTATTCTGCATGAACGATTATCGTAGTTGTTTTGGCTGCAGATAACATGTTAATAGTTATGCGCAGCATATACTCCCTGGTCTTTCATCAATAACTTGCAGAATGCACCACGAAAAGCAATACTTGATCTTTAAAATTTGAAAGTGCGAGTAGAGTTAAGGGAAACGATAGCATGCAAGTTGACCAGAGCATTTGTAACTGCGATATCTGATATACATCTTCCTCCCAGCGATGGTTTGGTGGATGTTTGCAACCTATTCCATGTTTGCAGAGCCCGGCGCTATGTTTGCAATTCCATTTACTTGGAAATGAATACCTCTACACCTGCGTGAAAGGAGCCATGTAGAAATAAGGCATTTAAACACTTCTTATCCAACCTCTACGAGTGGTCTTCAACTTGCGAGTGGAGTCTAGAGAGCACGATAGCAAGCATATATATCGGTAAAACAAACGGTGAAGGTAGTTATAAAACCAGCTTTCACCTTCTTTTCTAGCCACGCGGTAGTTTTCTTTAGCCAAATGGACGTTTGAATGAGTTTGGTGGAGCGATTTCCCAGTTGTAGAAGGATCGGCATGTTAGCCAACTTAACCAAGCTGCCGATAGTAATCCAAAACATAACTGAAAACAGTTAGTTGGCTATCGATATTGGCTTGTTTACCCTTTGGTCAACTTTGCCGATATCTTTCATGCATAAGTGAGTTCGATGCAAAACACATGGTAACTTGATAAAGTTAGCCAACTCACCGATGAAGAAGATGTCAATGTTAAAACCTTGCATAAAGAAACATATCGGTCCCTTAATAATTTTACCAACTTGATGATAGTTTCTCATTCGCAACTCGAAATTGGTGTTCATTGGTCCTTTTAACCATTTTACCATGTTGCCACTAACACTTGGTCACTATCAGCATAGACCGTTGATGATCGTGTTTACTTTAAACTCTTCGAGAATGCCAATAACAATCCTAGACAATACAATATTCTCATCCATTTATTGGCGATTCGAGGGATCATTTAACTTGGAGTTTAGAGATCAACATGTTACTTTGAATCATATCCTTTACTTTGAAAACGTTCATAGGATTACAAATACAAATACAAAGAGTTTCTCGATTTTCTCAAAAACATGATTTGCGACCCTTCACCATCATGATGTGAAGTACAATTATAACTTGGGCGAATTTTGGGAATTCACATATGGTCCTCTTTTTTTTACGAATATATCCAAATATTCGACGAACCATTCACACTAAAACGACCCATTATTACATGGAAACGAAGAAGAATCATAGTTGTCAAATTTTCAATTAGGATCAACAATAATTTAATAAATAATAGTTCTAAGTTAATTTGTATCATTTAAATTGATCCTGGACTAATCTTTAAATACATACATACATACATATATATATATAAATACATATACATATATATATATATATATATATATATATATATATATATATATATATATATATATATATATATATATATAATAGTTAGCTCATGTCACTCCTAGCTTGAGCTCGAAGCATGTGCGTAGGAGAGATTGTTTCGATGTTGTTAGTGGATGGATTAGTTCTGTTTTTTGGTATATATGTACATATATGTTGTGCGTTACAATTTATATTTTAATTTTAATTTAACTCTAGTCAGATTTGATGTACATGTGTGTAGAGATCTATATTTAATATTTAAATAAATTCTACTTTTGCAGGGGTCTATTGGACATCCAGACTCTCACCAGGACTCTCCCTCAGATAGTCACTCTATTCATGGCCGACATGATGCATGTTGATTTGCTAGACTTTATAGCTCATTTGTTTATCTTTTTATATATACATGTACATTTTAGACTTTCATATTATATATTCATGCATGTATGAAGTTTAGACTAGATTATACTTTATACAGTTTGTTTTTTATTAGATTATATATTTCATGCATGTATGTTAGATTATGTGTACTTTATACAGTTTGTGTTTGATGGATTGGATTATATATATCATGTGCATGTATGGTTAGATTATACTTTATATATGTATAGTTTGTACATTTGATCCTGGATTAAATATATCACATCATTTGTATTTATCTAATTATATATGATTGAATGCACACATGTTAGATTACTTACACATTTCAAATATATATGATTGAATGCACATGCTCTCTAAAACTTTCAAATTTATATATATCTGTGACTGAATTTACATGTACATGTAGATAGATTAAAAAAAGATTGATATGTTTATAATTTAAATTTTAAATTTTAAATTTTACTACATGTAACATGTATGCAGTAGATATACATTAATTTAAAATAATTTGTGAACAATATATATCCACTCCACTGTGAAAGCCATGAACAATATAAAAATCACACTTGTTCATATCAAATTAACAAACTAAAGTTAATGAACATATTCAATAATTTAAATTCTAGGTGTACTTCTAGGTGTACTAAATAGTTCACACTATGTACTTCTAGGTACTTAAAAGTTAAATAGTTCACAACACATCACTTAGTGGTTCAAACCGCTCTTCAATTATTACACACATGTCCAAATTTAATATCAAATTTGCACATGTACATTCTAATTTTAATATGCATTTTTTATTAAATTTATGTGCATGTGCATTTTAAAATAAATAAATACATGTCCTAATTTATTTTACATACATTCTTTAAAATTATTTTAACAGCTTACAAATTACATATGCATACATGCAGTTAGAATTAGATAGACTATACATCCTAATCAACTACATACATCAGGCCTTAACATATTTTCAACTCATCCACATGTCCCAATTTACTTTACATACATGCACGTAAGTATTATTTAACATACATACAAATTAACTTCATACATCCTAATTTAATATAATTGAAAATTTCATATTTAACTAAACAATATATGGTCCGCACAAGCCATATATATATATATAGATCAAATATTAAATTCAAATATCTATCCAAGTTTCAAAACAAGTTAAGTTCTAATTTATCAAGTATTAATTCAATTCATGGGTTGAACCACATGTACTTTGGTTTACTTTCATACCACATCAAGTGGTTCAGAACACTCTTCAATAATACTTAATATTTTGGCATGATCTTCACTATCTAGTCTCCACTTTTGAGACTACCCCCGATGTGAAACTGTTTGAAGAATTAGGCCAACAAAAATGATCGAGTGGCTATACTGATATACCTTGTTGTCAATTTGGTATTCAGTGAAATGAATCCCATGTTAAAAAAATTTAACTTGTTTGAAATATGTCCCTTGCACTACAACTGAGCTTGCATGTACATGTATATAAGAAACGAGAAATTAAAAATGTACACATAAGCGATCTGTGTACATATAAAAATGAAACATGTGCAGATGTGTGCATGTTTAAAATAAATTTATTTAAAATAATTTAAACGTAGATTGAATCAGTTCAAACCTGTGGGAAAGGACATTCCATCGCTCATTTCAGATTTTGTTAACTTCTTTCTCTCTTCTGTGCAACACAATAAATAATAACTAACACCTTCTATATTTCCATCTTTTGCTATGACTGCAAAAATATCTCCTAGAATTTGGAACAAGTTAAATAAATTTTAAACATCATGTACTTTGTTTAAAACATATATAATTTATTTACATGTATGCAACATTTTTTAAGGAAATAAATATATATATAAATTAAATATGTGTACATCATATACCTTTTTTAATCAATCCTGAAATATGATCATAATCACCAAAAATCAAAGGAATGTCTTCAAATATTTCATCTTCATTTGAATCCTCATATGTGTCAGAAACATCTAATGGCACCAATTTCCATTCACTAACATAATCACCAGAAATCAAAGGAATGTCTTGCAATCAACATAGTTTTCCAAAATGCAATCAGAACAAAAACATGAATAATCCTTGGTGTATAATGTCCATGGGCGATTATCTGTACTCATGACACAATGCAAAGATCTTGTACTCTCCATGCTCTTGCATCCATGCATTGATATTCTATCCACATCTACATTTAATGTACATGTGTACATGAATATACATGTAGATGAAGTTGTTAAATTAAAATATTTGAACTAGGAACATTTTTAAAAAATTTAAACAAAACACTAAAAGAGAACATGTACCGGTTATCTCCCAAAACACTCTATATGGAAAGGATCTATATGTTCTTGGTGATGATTCACCAGGATAATTAGGTTGCTCAAAGTGCTTCTTACACCATTCAAAAACATCATGTGCATCATCTATATGATCTCTCGTGTAATTTATTTGATGCTTTCTTAGAGCATGTTTGATACAAGCTCCCGCACCATCATGTTCACCCTTTCCATGACCACTCAAAAAAACTCCAAACATGTGGTATTTTGTCATTTTGATGATATCTACACAGTGCATAAAATGGCCTCGAAAATTGGAATTGTACCACACATCCATCAGACCAAACAAAATGTTTAACTATTGTTATGCCTCTCTCTTTCAAATATGCAAAAAACTTCTTAAAGCAATGTTGTACAAAAAGTGTGTCATGCTCCTTATCATCACTGATATAGAAGTGGTACTCTTTCTTAATGACATGATTTTCAAATGTACTATCAATACTATCCAAATCCATCTGTGCATGCCGATAACACACATGCACCAAAATAGTGATTTTCTTTGAAAAGTAATACTCTGATTGAATCTCTTTTTGATGTGCAAAAGAGTAATTTTCTGGGAAGTCCACTATAGATAGAATAGTTCCAAGTGGAAAAGTGTCTCTTAATCTTTTAAACTGTTCTGATTGCCACTTGGCAAAAATACCATGGCATATGTATAGTTTTATCAACTTAAAAAAAAATTCCATAAATATTCTAATAGTTATTTCCTCTTCTATGTAATCTAACCTTGCACATACCTTTCCAAATTTTGTTTCAATTTTTTTGTACTTGTAACTCTTGCAATTTACTATCTTTCTCATGTCAGTATCTTCATCTCTCAAAGGCAATTTAGTCAAGTCTCTGCATGTTCCACAAATTCCTTTTATGCAATTTATTTGACCAGTTGCATTATCATCTAATTTATCACATAAGATGGATGCTATGGATTGACTTGTTTGTTTAAGAGGAGTTTTTTCATAACCATCACTATCTTCTCTGATTTTTGAAAACTTTGTTTACCTTCACATAGCCTTAACCGTTCAAACATGGTTTGTCCAATCTTTATATGAGGGTTTGTTCTAGTAAACAACACATACATTTTTTGTTGTGTCTATCCATTATTTTATATGGAGATCATAATGATCGGGGCCAATCCTTTGCTTGAAAACATCTCTACTATTTGATGAAGGACGAGTATTATCATTCCAAAAAAATTTCACGAAGTTTGTAACAACATCTTCAATTCTATCAGAATGAAGATCTCTACACATAATTGTCCAATTCCCTTCTGAGGTAGTATCATCCAAACTCTTTATCCTTTTAACATATTTTGATATTGTCCTTCTACTAAAACCAAACTCAGATGACAGTGAAGAGATTTGTCTTTTTTGAGGCAATCTTTCATTTACTAAAGATGTCAATATCACTCTTCTTGAAATGGTCTTATCTACTGTTTGAGATTTTTTACCAATGTTCACCAAACCTTTCTTAACATTATCAACAATATATTTTTGTAGCTGAGATGTTTTCCTCTTTTGACTTGTTGTATCTATACCCAACAATTTTAGTGGATGTATTAAGTCTTTGCGACTAAGTACAATTAATAACAATTGAACTTTCTCTAGTGCAACATCAATATTATAGAAATGAGACATTATTTATTTTGCACTTTTAATTATTGACCTCCTTTTAGTATGTCTAGGTTCTTCACTTAGACATTTCAACTCATCCACATCCATTTCAAGTAAATGATCTAAATTTTTATAAGAAATATTTCTCTTCACCTATTTAGCTAGATCCACAATATTCTCATCCATACCAGTGGTAGGAGGTAAGGAGCCTGACCCCTCTCCTTCAACCTCCATTGGTTCAACTTGGGCAAGCTCCTCCCTATGTTCATCAACTATATTGTGTTCTTCAACAAGTTTGTTTGCCTCGACTCCCACTTCAGAACTCCCTTCTTCTCAAGTCCATTCTACACATAATTTTAGATGACATAGAATATTTTTAATGCAATGAAATTCCAAGTTTAATTTGAATCCAAATTTTCAAGACATTTAGTAAGACATTTAAAAATTATGTCAAATAGGTGGACTATAATGTCATGTATTTAAGACCTATTATTGCATAATAGACCTCCTAATATCACATGTAATAGGTCCTAATATGATCTTCATAATATAGGTCTGAAGGGGACTCTTGAGAATAATGTGAAATGTTTTTGCATATGTGAAGTCATATAAATAGAACCTATTATGACATAATAGGTTCTAAATTTATGTCAAATTTAAGACCTATAATCACATAATAAGTCCTAATATCACATAATAGGCCTTATTATTACTTAATATGATCACGTATGCATAAACATTTCACATTAATATACTTGGCTCCCCTTAAGACAGATATATTATGTGATATTAAAGGACCGATCGCATGATTTTAAGTACCTAGCTTAAATATGATATAAGTTAGAACCTAAATTATGACATAATATGTCTTATTAAATTTATGACTTAATACAAGACCACATATGCAAAAACATTTCACATTATACTTGACTCCCCTTAAGACCTATATTATGCAAATATTAGGACCCAAATTATGAGATAATAGGTCATTAATTTATCACATGTACATAATAGGCCCTAATATATCATAAATATAGACCTCTTAAGGCCCAGACTCAAGTATATAATGTGAAATGTTTAAATTGCATACATGATCATGTTATTAAGTCACAATAAGACCTATTATGTCATAATAGGTTCTATTATGTCATATTTAAGATAGGTATTATCACAGATAATAGGTCTTGATATCACATAATAGGTCCTAGTATCACATAATATAGGTTTTAACGGGGATCAAGTATAATATGAAATATTTTTGCATACACTTGAAAATAAAGAAGAAACAATGTTTGTTTGTTTGAAAGTGTTTGATTGTTTTGATCATGCAAGCACAAATCCTAGGGCTGGAAGAGATAGTAGTTGTTGAATCTCACTTGGCGGGTTACCCTGAGCTATGCAATTCAGAGCGGATACTTAGGTGCTTGATCCCACTGGCTCCCCTCCATGCCACTCACTTCTTAGGAACAGCTAAGCACTAGTCCCCACAAAAACTCCCTGTGGCGAACTTTGTATCTCTACTAAGAACCACAAGAATGTGAGTCACTTTAGAGGTCCGACCTCTCGTGCCAACAACTAGAAGGTCATTGGATTCTACTACAAAATGTGTCTAGTAAGGGCATCCATTCGGGTGGCTATAATCAACAGCGTATTATACTCCGTTAAATGGAAGGCCTCCTAGCTTATAGAGGTTGTGCTCTATAGGGTTAATGGGGAGTCATAATGTCGTTATAGAAACATGTAACACCTGTTGCTTGCAACTTTCCTCTCAAACACATTTATTTATAGTGGCTTGGAAGAGCTTGGCTTTAGCTTGTTACCACTTTGGGTCGTTCCCTCTCACCAAGCCTTAAGGGCTACTAGGGAGGTAGACACCTTTTAAAGGATAAAACAAAAAGAGCCTATTGTTGAAGATACAAAAGACAAGTTTGTTAAATTTAGAGCACCAATTGAAGTTTTTGCTAAACTATAAAGACACATGGTTTCAAAATCTAAATTAAATTATAAATTATAAATAATAAATGAGAAAGAGAGGGGTCCTAAAGATCTAAATTTTAAATTAAAACCATGATCTATTATAAATGGACTTAATTATATAGGAGAAAAATTCAATTACACAACAAGCAAATTAATTGAATTTGAAATTTGCAAATACACATATTTTTTCAAATTAAAGCATAATTAATTTTAATTAAAATGAGATTATTTTTAATCCTACTATTTTCAATTAATTTAATAAAAATAACATCATTTAGAATTAAATAGGATAAAATTATTATATAAATTAAATTAATTTAATTAATATTATTTAAATTAATTTTCATTAAAAATATTAGATAAAAAGTATTTAACTAATACTAACAAATAAACACAATTTTTGGTGCGTAATACATATAAAATTAAATAAAAATAAAAATAAAAATACATACTTGCATCATGATATCTTTGCCTTCTTTGTTCTCGATATTTTTGTTCTGTTTCGGGAGAATAATTCCTTGAAGTCTTATTTTGCCTTCTCTTCTTGTTCCCCATGCTTTTAAAAAAACCTTCAAATATCTTCAAATTATTGCCCTCAAAAAAATTTTCAAACGTCTTCTTTCATCCCAAAATGTGAATTGTTTTAATCATTTGTGTGTTAAAAAATGAAAAAAATTACATATATTTATACGACTTTTACTACAATGTAAAAAAAAAATAATTGAGTCGGTCAGGGTTCGAACGAACGCTGACAGTTAGAAAAGGTTGGGTTTGTTTGAACCCAGCTGTTACATAAATGTGCATGTCATAATTTTGCCTTGGGGTTCGATTGAAGGGGGGTCTGTTCGAACCCCTTACCCCCCCTTTGCTCGAACCAGTGTTCATTCAAACCCTCTTGTTAGAGGTCTCTCCCCAAAAATTTTAGAGTTCTGAGGAATTTTTTCCTTCGGACCTCTAGTTCAAGGCACAAATGAAATGATCTTGATAACTCAAAAATATTCGATGGTAGTACTTGGAGCAAGCTTTCCAACGAGTGCAATATTATTACATTGTGAATTTATTATGTTCTTGTTTTTTTAATTTTATGGAATATTGGTTGTTCACCGAACATGAACTTCTCTGTTCAACGCATTGGGAAAAATAGGAAACTAATTCAGAACAACTCTGAAAAATATCTATGCCCTAAGTATTGATGTCTTCTTTCTAAAAAAAATAAATAAAATTGAATTTTGATATATATAGAACAAGTTATGTGTTCAAACTTAAACCTATGACTGAATTATGACTAGTCGGACTTCAAAACCTAATAAAATGAAAAATATTCAACATATCACTATCAAACCAACTGCAAGCCCTAGATATTGATGTTACAAACCAAAATTCAAAATAATCGAGTTATTAATAATTTATAGAAAAAAAGTTATGTGTTTCGGGAGGCACATCACTCTTAAAAAATGTAGTTTGTTGTAAAAAACTACTTTTCAAGCGAGATGGAAAAATTTTTAAAAATCCTTGAAAAACATTTGAAAAAAATATATATAGAATCTAAAGAAAAAAATGCTACAAATCACTCATTTACATCATTTTCAAATTTTTAATAGTTTAAAAGTTATAGTTCTCGGAAGTTGAAGATTATTTTAAAAATGTTCATCTCAGTGTCAAAAGTGGCAAAAAGGTGGGAACCATTATTGTGAGTTCACCCCATGTGAACAAATGACAAAAGGTCTATGCAAAGAAAGAATTTGAAAGTCTAAAGAATCGATTATCAACAATAGAAACGAGACAAAAGAAGATAGTAGTCAAGAACAAAGAAATTGAGAATGCAACAACATTCATGGTAGTTGTGATTAATGGGGAGTGTTGGAGAGAGTAATGCCAACTACCCCAACCATTCAGTCACTTTTGTATCCAGTCAATCCCAATATTAAATGCAAACAGTGAAAACAAATCTTTATAAAAATTTGAATGAATCAGTCCTTGTCGTATTTGTAGTTTGATAAATGTTATTTTATGCAAAATTCTGGAAGATTCTTCTAGCTACCTCCAGCTTCTAGAAAAATCTAAAAAACCTCAATTAAAAGAGACATTTGTTATCAGTGCAGTATGCGCACTAGAGACAAATTAATGAAATCTTCTAGGTCGTCCGCGATGTTTAGAAAGTCGTCTTCATTCCTATAAATCAGCTGCATTAACCTGGCTGTATCTAACATTGTAAATCAAGTGTAAAATACTTGTTAGGTTGTAACATAATCAAACGTGTTTAAAAAAGGTTAAAAGTGAAAGGAGACTTGGGTAAGATCGTTCACAGGATGCACAATCACGCTGATGAGATTGAGAAAGTCGTCTCGAAAGTCATGCTTCTCGAGAATGTGATTAGGAAGAATCTCTGCCGTAGAAAAATATTGTCGTTGGGTGTTTGCTCCTAGTGCCACCCACATTGCGACATTCTCCAAATATTGATGTTATGATGGTGAGTAATTTCTCTTTAATGTAAACTTTGTTTCTTAACAAATTAATATGGCCAATTTATTCATATGAGACGAGGATTAAATTAAATGCAACGACCTTTTAAAAATTTATTTCTTCTATATCTTTAGCAATACACTAGTCTCATGTTAATATTTTTTTTTCTAAGATGTTCAAAGAAACACATATTAAACTAATTTTATTTGCTTTGATTAGATTATTTTTATAGGAAGGAATATTTGAAAACGAAACGGCTTAAATCACACACATTAAGCTTACATTTGTAGGCTTAAAAGTGTCTAACATTCAGAGTTGACTGATATTTATTAGGCTTAATATGTTGCTTAAAGTGTGCGGTTGTTGGAAATAGCATAGAACACAAAAAACAAAGTAAGGAGATAAACAGAGCAGCACACAAGAAAGACAAAATTTTCATTTAACAAACCATATTTTCATTCATCACTGAACTGATTACAAATGTCTCTTTTTATTGAGGTCTTTAGATTTTTCTGGAAGTTGGAGGTAGTTGGAAGAAACTTCCAGAATTCTGCATAAAATAATATTTGTCAGACTACAGATACGACAAGGACTGATTCATTCAAATTTTTACAAAGATCTATTTAGGTTATGAAGATTTTAAATGAGAAAGAAAATGCAATTAATGGGAAAGTTAGGCCACAACTAAGAAGAAAGAGCCTCTAGAAGAAATGAAGAAGATGCTAAGGAGAAAAACCCAACTGAAATTGTGGGTTGAAAGTGATGAAAGATTTCTCAGTCATTGTCAAAGGAGACACCATGCATGTGAAGGTTGAGGCTCCAAAATTCGAAAAGAAGGTGAGTCTGTCTAGCTATGATTTTGTCTTAATCTATAAAAGTGTTTGGCAATCCATAGATTTGGAGAAAGTTGGTAATAGTTCTGATGAATGCAAAGTAGAAGGAGTCGCGGTATTTAAAGATTGCCACTATTAAAAGTTAGATTTTGTTATGCTAAAGAAAAGAGGGTATTGTGTAAGAAATTTTAGTTGAAAGATTGGTTGATATAGTTACAGAGGAAATCACAAATCAGTGAAGATACGTGGTACTACTGAAACCATAGAAGCCAATCTATCAAGGTCAGTTAAAATCTTTTGTCAATGGGAAAGATAGGTAAGAAGGTGAAGAAAGAAAATTAGAATTTAATTTGTGAGATGGATGCTTTAAAAAATGAATTAATGGAAATGAAGAAATCAAAATTAGAAATGATAGAAATCATAAAAAAGAAACAAGCTGAAAAATGTAAACTTTTAGATGAGAATTGTAAGCTTGAAAAAACATTGAATAAAGTAAAAGAGAAAAATGAAGAGTTGAAGGACAAGTTAAATTTTTTTGATGAGATTAAGAAAATGAACAGAGAGTTAGAACGAAGAGTAAAGTTGTTTGATGACTTAGAAGAGAAACTAAAGAAAGTAGAAGAGGAGAATAGTTTATACAAGAAGGAAATATCAAAACTAAGACAAGAGAATGAAAGTTTGAAGAAAAGGCCACTTGTTAGTGATGTTTCATGTGACACAAGATTTGTATTCATCATTTGTTAAAAGTGATTTAGCTGAAACTATTTGTGATAAAGAATGTCAGAAAGAAGATGACAATGTATTTGCAAATATTGCTAGTTGTGATATTGATAAAAAATGATGGTTTGAAAAGAATGTTGTTTTCAAAATCATGAAGAAAACGGGATATGAAGGTAAAGGTTTAGGAAAACATGAACAAGGAATCATAGAACCTATTGAGCCAATAATGAGGCCAAAGTATTCAAGGCTCTTGGATATGTCACAAGAAAAGAAAATGATTCTACAAGTTTAAGCAAGTCAGTCCAAGGAAGAAATTGTATTCGGTGTTCTCATTGAATAAAGAAGGACACGCGAAAGAGATGTGTTGGGATTTGCATCCATGTAAATTTTATGGTTTGAGAAATTATTCTAAAAAAATGTGTTGGAAGAATGAATCCATGACAGGTTGTACAAAAATGAATTGTGGATGGACCTATGGATCTAGTTGGCAAAAACTCACAGGTATGTTCAAATGGTTATACAAATGTTCATATGTGAAAGATAATAGAAGTCATGAAAGATTTGAATATTCAAAATTTTGAAAAATGTTTTGTGTCAAAAGAAATCACTGTCTAACAAGACATTTACAGATTGTGAAGATGGAGGAAGTTTCAGAATGTTTTGAAGATTTGAGACTGCCACAGCAGTTGAGAAAGCCAAACAAATGACAAAAGGTCTATGTAGCTTGAATGCGGTTAAAGTCGAGTTTGGCCAATTCTAAATACTTGTCTTTACTCGCATGTGGCAGTGTGTAGGCTGTGTATCATAGTCAACCTAAATTAGCGCTATGCGCACAAGAGACAAATTAATTGTAATAAAATGCAAATAGACTATAATCATATAAAACAAACAGTGTCTTCCATATTTGCACAAAGTTTTATTATCTTTTGAAACAACAATTTTATTTTACTGAAGTTAGAATTTCAGCAATCCGTAATAGTAATCTATTGCATCAGCGGTTCCAACAGACACTTTTTAATGGACCCACGTGCCTTGATTCTTGGACTTTCAAGATCCCATAACACTGGGAAATCTGTTACAGCACTGGTTCATACAGAGACTTTTTAATGGAATCTTCAAGGTCCTCCGCGGCATTTAGAAAGCCGTCTTCCTTCCTGTAAATAATTTGCATTATCCGGGCCGTGTTGAAAAGAAGTGTTCTGTAACGCTTGGGTATGTCTGCACGCATTAAAAAGTGGTAGTTCAATTGAGTAAGAGCCTCTTCGTTCACTTCTTCCATGTAATTCAGGGCCTCTTCTTCAGTGCATCCAGGGTGCTCATTCATGTAACATTGTACGAATGAAGCCAATTCCCCGCGATCTCTTTCCCTCTAAATCACCGCAGTATAAAATACACACTACGTTTAGATTTTTAATATATTCAAACGTTGATGACGATCATGAACACAATCAAATTCAGAAGCAGGATATTAGTATGAATTGTCGAAAGGATCACCTGGAAAGTTCTGAAATCGTTCATGAGACGGCCTGTCTCACTGACGAGATTAAGAAAGTCAAGTTTCCCGAGAATGTGATCAGGAAGAATGTCTCCCGTAGAAAATATTGGCGTCAGGATAGTTGATTCCATTGCTATCGACACTTTGGCATTCTCCCAATATTCATCTAATAATGGCGGATAACTTCTTTCCATCCATTCTCTTTCTTTTGTGAAACTGAACAACAGATTCAACCACTGAACCCCGCAACAGACAAAAAAAATAAAATAATCTTGTTAAACTATAATTCCCCTCTTCTTCAGCTCAACTCTGAACCGATATTGAACATGTAGTCAAAATCAAACAAGAGCCAACGAAAAAAGGATTCACTCTAAAGGAACACAAAGTTGAGTTCAAAATTTTCTTTTGGTAGAGACGAAATCAGTATTTACCTGTTGGCGCAGGTAAGGAAGCACATCACGTCCTTGAACCTCCCGTGCACGTTCGGATATATCGGTCAAAGTATTATAGAAACCCATGAAAACTATTTTCATGTCCTCTGGCAATTGGTCGATTTGCAATGGATCCCATCTGCGCCGAAAAGACGAGAGTTAATATGGCCAATTTGTCAACATAAGATGGGGATTGAATGTGCTGACCTTTCGAAAGCTTCATTGAAAAGCTTGAGTTGTTGCAGAGTTGCATAGGTGTCATAGAGGTCGTCTGTGATAACACCCAGGATTCCGGCTTTTGTAAAATCGAGTCTACAGTCGGTGTATTGTTGTTCAAACATCACCACTGAAGAGGTCCAGTAAACTGCCACTTATCTGTGACGAGTAAAATCCAACTGCGGGAATTTGCATTCCTTGTACCATCTTTAACAACAGAATAATCTCATGTTAACATCTTTTATCAAAGATCTTGGCAAAAACAAGGATTATTCTAATTTTCTTGCGCTTTTATTAGATTATCTTTATAACAGGGACTATTTCTCACTCTTTTTTAACTGCTTCATTTTTACCTCTTTATATGTTGTATTTCAGATCTGAGTTTAGCCTGAATGCTGTTGAAGTCGAGTTTGGCCAATTCTAAATACTTGTCGTTGCTCGCTTTTGGCAATCTGTATGGCATGCATTGCAATCAGACTGTATAATGTTCACTAGATACAAAACAAACACTGTATCTTACCGATATAATGTCTTCCCCAGCCATAGATCATCGGGATTAAACGCTACTATGTGATTTCTAGCCATCAGCCTTGGCATATTTCTATTCCACCGAGCAGACAGAGCATATTCGATCTGGAGAAATATGAAAAAAATATTGGAAATCAGATTTTTGTTTTTTATTTAAGAAGTTATTCACAGAATAGAATTTCAGAGAAAGGAACAATTCGCAGTACCTCTTGGCGAAGGTTTTCCTTCACAGCCTTCGCTTGACAAAAGTTCTTGCTTTCCAGGGATCTGGCCAAGTAATCTTCTGCAAATGCACCGATTTCTCTCATTACGTTTTCGCCCGGAAAGTTAAGCTGTGAACATCTATACAGGCTGAGTATGGCGATTATTCCTGCGCAGTTTTCGTCACCGGACCGCTTAGAAAGCTCTTCAGCCTCGCTTTTGATGTTTTGCAGAGCGTCTGTCAATTGAAATTATTTAAGGTTAAGACAGATCTAATTATTCTGGAAATTAAAGACTCGATTAAGCTTTGAAAGAGTATTCATATGAATCATTTGCATACAAATACATGTATACCAGAAGATACAGTGTAGCCGAACGTTCTGAGAAGCCTGAAGGCAGTGGCTGTAATATCAATATCTGGAACCAGGCTCTCTCTTCCTAATCCAATGCCTCTTTCACTCCAGTAACTACCGTACGTTTCCAAAGCAAGGTGTCAAAATAAAATCAATAATCTGGACTTTTACATAAAAATCACAACAGAGGAGACACTGTTACTCACTGGAACACATAGTCCATGGCTTGTTTAATCTCCGTTTGGAAATGGCGTTCGAGACCAAGACTTTCAACACTATCCACGGCTCTCAAACGCTCCGCTATATCCACTGGATAAATGCTCGGTACTGTAATGCCAACATTTTAGTTTTAGAATCCGATATTCTTTCAATAATGCTTTTGAGTATTGAGTACAACAATTACCATGATCTCCAAACTTTGCAACAAGGCTTGTCAAAAACCTTAGGCATTTGTTGTCTCCTGTTTGCATAAATACGCAAGCTGTAGATGCTGGGGAGCTTGAGAAAGATCCATCCTGGGATTGCAGTTTCAGGATATTTTTCCAATCTACTACTTCTTGTATCCCTTCCAGACACTGCAACATTGTTGAGGGATGGCTGTGCAGCTCTTCAAAAGATACTCTAATTCACAATAATCTTATTCAATCACTTCCATCTTCAGTTTATGCGTGTCTTAAAACATGACATATCACGAACAGATAATAGCAAAAGATTACTTTTTTAATTCGGAGTCCCGCTTTTCGTTGATTTGCTTTATGATAGGTACCTCATAAGGAAGATCTAAACCCAAAAGTTTGGCTTGATTTAACAGCGCAGGAAAGACTATCTCGAATCCTTTCGATCGATGATTTGCTTCTTTAATCATTCCTTCTGTATTACCCTTTAAGAACTCAATACCTGCTATGGCCCAAAAATTAAACTTTTCAAGGTAAATCTCATATTTCAATCATACCTCTTGTAAGGTAACTTGAAAATATCTGAATTAAACTATCCAATGTAAAAAAAAAACTACTAAAATCAAAATTCCAAAATCTGGAAAAAAATGCGCATAGGTCTATGGATAAAGGTGTTTGGCCCGTTGGCGCAATGACAGCACTGTTAGAAGAAGTTAATTTCTTCCATTCATTTTTATTTTATTTATTTATTTATTTATTTTATTTTATTTTATTTTATTTTTATTTTATTTTTTAAACAAATAGCATAAAGTATCTATCTCCTTGTTTATTTCCACGCATGCAGAGCTATCTGTTTAATCTTTTAATCGGTGGAACTACTATTTCCACTGCTCATGAATTTGCTATGTAATAGTTAGAAGGATCGATGAATCCTCTATAAATAAAATAGGAGTTGTAATGCATTTTAGTATGAATCAATAAAGATTTAGTTTTGTATGTGTAGCATACGTTAGGAGAATATTGAAGGATATATTACAAGCACAAGAGGAGCCTACACCAGTGTTCTGTGACAACAAATCAGCAATTGCATTATCAAAGAACCATGTTTTTCACCAGAGGAGCAACCACATTGATACTAGATATCACTTCATCAGAGAATTGGTCAACAGTGGAGAAATCTATCTTGAATTTTGCAGATCTGAAGATCAGTTAGCTGATATTTTTACTAAAGTACTACCTAGAGAAAGCTTTGAATATCTACGAGAAAATTTGGGAATGAGTGGAGCTAAAATTGTTAGTAGAAGAAATTAAGGAGGAATTTCGACTCCCTCTTAACACTTAATCATTAAACAAACAGTGATCTTACTCATGCACGATACTTTGGTCTGTGGCTCCTTCAATTTTCTTCTTCACCAATAACTGATTCCACACTTTTCCATTGATCAAAATTAATGAAGAAGTGTGGAATCACTTATTGGTGAAGAAGAAAATTGAAGGAGCCAGAGACCAAAGTATCGTGCATGAGTAAGGTCGCTGTTTTTTTAACGATTAAGTGTTAAGGGGGAGTCGAAAACTAGTAAAGTTGAGGTTTTAGAAATTTATAAGAAAAGGGGATTGGTGTAAGATTTGGTCATGGTGAAGCTGTAGATTAAGTCGGGAAAGCACTACTCAAGCTGTAGCTGAAGTTGAAGACTTAAAAAAGAGCATTTTGTTTCTATATGAAAGCAATGTTTGAGGTCAGTTAGGCCTTTGATAGTAAGATTCCCGAGCAAGCATATGTAGTGTGACTTTAAAGGAGGTGTTGATAAAATTGAATCATACCTTAACCTACAATAGACTGGTAACCAAGAGGGCCAGAGCTTGTGGTAAGAGCATCCCAATAATAGCATGGGATTTCCTGGGTTCGATCTCTAGATTTAGAAGTTTTTCAATGCAGCAGCATGAGTGAAAGAGACTAAGAATGCACCCAGAGTTAGCAGTCAAAATTAAGGTGGAATGTTGGAAAGAATAATTTCTCCTGCCACCGTCTACATGCAAGCAAATCCTCCATGCAAACGTTTAGATCCTCCATGCAAGCTGCCAAACTAAAGATTTGATATAATTAATAAATTGATCTTACATTTGCTCCATGCATGCAGTTGAGATCTCTAACCTCCATGCATGCACAATTTCCTCTATAAATAGGAGTTGTAATAGTTAGAAGGATTGATGAATCCTCTATAAATAAAATAGGAGTTGTAATGCATTTTAGTATGAATCAATAAAGGTTTAGTTTTTTATGTTGTAGCATACGTTAGGAGAATATTGAAGGATCTATTACAAGCACAAGAGGAACCTACACCAGTGTTTTGTGACAACAAGTCAGCAATTACATTATCAAAGAACCACATTTTTCACTAGAGGAGCAAGCACATTGATACTAGATATCACTTCATCAGAGAATTGGTCAACAATGGAGAAATCTATCTTGAATTTTGTAGATCTGAAGATCAGTTAGCTGATATTTTTACTAAAGCACTACCTAGAGAAACCTTTGAATATCTACGAGAAAATTTGGGAATGAGTGGAGCTAAAATTGTTAGTAGAAGAAATTGAGGAGGAATTTTGACTCCCCCTTAACACTTAATCATTAAAAAAACAGTGATCTTACTCATGCACGATACTTTGGTCTGTGGCTCCTTCAATTTTCTTCTTCACGAATAAGTGATTCCACACTTTTCCGTTGATCAGAATTAACGAAGAAGTATGGAATCACTTATTGGTGAAGAAGAAAATTGAAGGAGCCAGAGACCAAAGTATCGTGCATGAGTAAGGTCGCTGTTTTTTTAACGATTAAGTGTTAAGGGGGAGTCGAAAACCAGTAAAGTTGAGGTTTTAGAAATTTATAAGAAAAGGGGATTGGTGTAAGATTTGGTCATGGTGAAGTTGTAGATTAAGGGGGGAAAGCACTACTCAGGCTATAGCTGAAGTTGAAGACTTAAAAAAGAGCATTTTGTTTCTATATGAAAGCAATGTTTGAGGTCAGTTAGGCCTTTGATAGTAAGATTCCCGAGCAAGCATATGTAGTGTGACTTTAAGGGAGGTGTTGATAAAATTAAATCATACCTTAACCTACAATGGACTGGTAACCAAGAGGGCCAGAGCTCGTGGTAAGAGCATCCCAATAATAGCATGGGATTTCCAAGGTTCGATCTCTAGATTTAGAAGTTTTTCAATACAGCAGCATGAGTGAAAGAGACTAAGAATGCAACCAAAGTTAGTAGTCAAAATTAAGGGAGAATGTTGGAAAGAATAATTTCTCCTGCAACCGTCTACATGCAAGCAAATCCTCCATGCAAACGTTTAGATCCTCCGTGCAAGCAGCCAAACTGAAGATTTGATATAATTAATAAATTGATCTTACGTCTGCTCCATGCATGCAGCTGAGATCTCTAACCTCCACGCGTGGATTAATCTTCTCTTCCACCGCTCATGCATTGGCTAAGTAATAGTTAGATATTTCAGAAGGATCGATGAATCCTCTATAAATAAAAGAGGAGTTGTATTGCATTCTAGTATGAATGAATAAAAGATTTGGTTCTGTATGCTGTAGTATACGTTGAGCTATTTGTTTCTGTTATTTTGTAATTTTTCATTCCTTAAGCACAGATGGAAAGACAAGGAAAAACGAAATATGTAATTACCTCTGTTCACTTGGTTATTTCCAACGCCCCAGAAGGCTAGAGTAGCTATGCAGGAAAGAGTATTGAGTAATCTATCACAAGCTAAAAAACGACGATTCTCTCCCCAAGAACCGTCGGGTAACTGATTGTGAAGAATCCAGTCCACCATTTGAGGAAACTGGGGTTTAGCGGAGCCATCAATTGCAGAAATCCTCGCTACCCACGCAGTATCGTATGGAGAGGGACTTATTTCCCCATCTTCCATCGAATTAAATATAGCTTTGATCTCTGCAACCAATTCCTCTATTCTCTTATCCATCTCATCCGAGGGTGCCTGAAACAATAGCAGGAAATCAGATTTTCAGATTTTCTCTCATTATTCATCTTTTATTTCCTCTTGGATTTTACATATATCCGATACGAATTTACTATAAGTGATTAAGTGATCTTTACAGTTTATTGTATAATTTTTTAGTTCTTTCATTTCAATGATAGATCAGAACGTGTAACTCATAAAACTGATATAAACTAAAATCAGAACGTGTAACTCATAAAACTGATATAAACAAATATCTGAATGACTACTGATAAATGTTATCCACAAGTTCTCAAAAAATGTGCTAATAAAAAGCTGATCTATCTACATTCAGTTCATACTTAATACCTCAAATGTTGAAACAGATTGAACGTAATCTGGCTTCCCGTAATAAGCTGCAATGATGACAGCCTTAAATTATTTAACACTCAAATACTTCACTAGTTTAAACTCAAAACTCTATAAAATAAAGCAGATGGTGTGTATTTTCTGATTGCCATTACCCTGAAGACTCTTCGCATCCTCTCCGACAACAGCAGATGGGATGTTGCGCCAAGCTGCAAATGATTCAGAAAAACAATAATAATTAAATATTATAATCTTTATATTTTTAAATCTATGCAAAATATATTGATAAATTTATAAAAAAAAACAAAAAATCTTTACCCAGACTCTTTGCACGCGAATAATTTCCAAAACGCAAACATCCATGGGCTTTCATTGAAATCCACCGTGGAGATTTAGTATTAACCGTCGAAACTGGAATGAGCGGTGCAAACAAAATTGGGGCCATCTTTAAAAAACTAGATATTTCCTTTGTATTGACTTTTGTGTTTAACAGGCATGAGGAGGAGAGACCTTTATAGGGTTGCACTTGCCATGCCACGACAAATTCTGAATCCTACGATATTCGACTTTGTATAATATTAGTTTGATTAGAAAATCTATTAAATTAATACTTGATAAGATTGAATTATTTATAATAAAATATATAAATTAATTAAGAATTTATTTAAATTGTTTAGTTTGATTTGATGTGTCAATTGTATCTTATTATTATCTAAAATAATAGAAATCAAATTTAAATATTTTATGATATTGACAATTAAATTTGATCATTTATAATTAATTTGTTTTGAACTTAAAAAACAATCAAACACTCACCAAAATTCATACCCAAAAAATATTACACATACCAAAAAAAAAATAAAAATATTTCAAAAAAGATATGAATAGAAAATGAGAAGTCACTTAATAGTTAATTTTATAAAGTCTTCAAACAAACATTTATTAAAAAAGTTAACAGATTTTAGTACTTGCTTCAAACAAGACTTTACAGCTTCATTTTATATAGGGGAAAGGACCCAGTAGTTGAGCATGTTCCAATTGTTGTGAGGGTTGTTGATACCTTTTGTTCCAAAAATTGAACAAATAAAACCTATTGTTTGAAACAAAAAATATCAATTTTTGTTAGGAAATTACATTCAATATTGATAATTTTGATCAGATGCCAAAAGTTGATTTAAAAAACTGACACAAATAACTTTTTTAAACAGTTTTGACGAACTCTGACAGTGGACAAAAGAGAGTGCAGACAAAATGCAGAATCATTTGAATATATAAAAAGCTTAACACCTAAACTTTTTTCAAACACTTTTAACGAACTCTGACAATGGACAGAACAGACTGCAGACAAAATGCAGAATCATTTGAATATATAAAAAGCTTAACAGCTATGAGGAAGTAGAAGATACTTTAAAATAGTAATTTTATATTATCCACAAACCATGAAAACACGGTTGATGTGCTAGTGGCCAGGTGGAATAACATCTATTCAAATCGTAGAAAGATTTGCTTAAAAGACTGTTGACAAACTTTTCTAGAAACTTTTCTTTAATGCTTCAAATAGTTTTGACAAACAGACGATTTAAAATTGACTGAATAAGAGAGGTGGTTAAGATTATATTCTATTTTCGGTATGAAACATTCTCGCTATCAGTTTGGGAATAAATTAAAAGTAGATAGTCTGAACGAGCTTTTTGAAGAGTCAAGATTTCGCAAAATAGCAAACCTCTTAATTAAGATTCCGAAGAGAAGATCTACAATGAAAAAGAATCTGAAACTGGGATAAGTTGAACCTGTGGGTCCCTTAAGCCATTGGATCTCGTGAACGTCATTAAAACTTTATTATTGTGTTGTTATTCTTTTATGTTGTTTTAACTTTTTTGTAATGTCATACTATAATGACTCTTAAGTCTACTATATTACTACTTTTCTATAATACATATCAATATTATACTATCATACTATTATGGTCTTTAAACTAATCATTATGTTATTATAAATTTATACTATAATGACTCTTACGTCTACTATATTACTTTTTTTCTATAATAGATGATTGTATTATATTGTCATGTACCATTATTGTATTTAAACTATTTTTTTGTTATTTGGTAATCACTCTTTAAATATTAGATTGGTAGAGAATTAACCTGCTATATTTTACTCTTGATTTAAAATATAATATTGTTTTTGTTCTTTATTTAAATTTCAATACAATTAAAAATAATAATTACAATTTTTTTTATTTAATCATATTTGCGAAGGTTTTAAATATAAAAGTGATGAAACTAATCTATAAAGAAAAATCCTTACCTGAAAAATGTTAACATTATTAATTTAAAAATCCTTCTTATGAATCATAATTTAATTGTTATATATTAATTTTAATAATAATAATAAAGATTTCTTGATATTTTCTATGAATAAAGTCATTCTTATAAATCATAATTTCCTAAGGCTCTAGATTAAAAAAATAAAAAAATCAATCTATAAATGAAAATCTTTAGCTTAAAATTTAAATATTATAAAATTTAAAATCTTTTTTTATAAATCAAAAGTAATTTGTTATATATTAATGTGTTTAAATAATAATTAATGTTTTATTATATTTTCTATGAACCAATTTTGATTTTTGGTGAAAGAAGTTCGCCTATGGCTTGTGACAATAGCTAAATGAAATTGGGTTCCATATAAAACCTTCCCCCAAAATAACCTTCTCATATAATAGTAGTTAAATCCTATGCATATCTCATAAAATTTACATTGTGTATTTTTTAGTTTTTGAATTTATATATCATTCGTAGATTATATAAATTTGTGTTCAATTCAACTTAGTTACTTTCAAAAATTAAGTTTTATTTATTATTCGTTACCTAAATTTTATTGCAAATTATTTTAATTTAAGTGATCCACTTATCTTGATCATTTGATATCTTTTATTGTGCCACTTAATGTCCTCTTCATTACAAATTCAAATCCTAAGTTTTAAACTTTTTAAATTTAGTGACTAAAAATGTACATTCATTAGCATAATCAATTAAGAATCAAAGAGTTAATTCAAAGTCAAATTGTATTATGAGTACAATAAATCTCTCTCTCTCTCTCTCTCTCTCTCTCTCTCTCTCTCTATATATATATATATATATATATATTAGAAACATAACTTGATCATGTTGCTAATGATGCTTGATTATCTACCTCTCTTTGTCTATATATCAAATTATATCTCCCTTGCTCTCCCTCCCTCTCTACTTATCTCTCTCTACAAAACTTTATCACACTTTCCCCTTTCTTCTCTCTCCCTCTACCTATCTCTAAATTTATATCCCTCTGTCTCCCTATCTCTCCCCATATCTCCATTTATTTCTTCTTACCTAACCCTCTATCTGTATCTCTATCACTCTATATTTATTTCCCCATTTCTCTCTTCCTCTTTATTTCTCTCTCCCTCTTTATTTCTCTCCCTCTCTTTATCTCTATTTGTCTTTATCTACTCTCTCTTTGTCTATCTCTCTATTTGTCCTTCTTCCTCTCTCTAAATATCCTTATATATCACTTTGCATAACCATCTATATCTCTCTCCATCTCCGTCTTCTTCTATACATATCTATCTCTTTTACTCCCTATTTATCACCATATCTCTAACTAGATATTTATTAGTCCCTCTACATTTCTATCTCTCTATCTATTTTTTGCCTTCTTCCTCATGTCCTTAATCTTCCCCATTCTCCCTCTATCTCTATACTATGTTTCCTTTTTATCCATCCAACACTATCTCTCAATCCCTCTCACTATTCCTAGACCTCTATGTCTATGGCAAGCTTTATTTCTATATCTCGATTATCTCCATATGTACTCTCTCTCTCTCTCTCTCTCTCTCTCTCTCTCTCTCTCTCTCTCTCTCTCTCTCTCTCCTTTACCTCCATCTTCACCCACATACCTACCTCATCTTCCTCTCTCTCTTTCTCTCATACTCTTCCCCCATCTATATTTCCTTGTTCCTTTCCCACTCCATCTCCAAATGAGCCTCTTGATAATGGAGCGTGATCATCTTCTTGATTAAGAGGTTTTGTTTAATCTTCTTTTGGTCATTTTTGGAGATGTCTACTACAAAAAAATATAAATCATTTGCTAAATGATCTAGCAATAAACCTGATGTATACAAAAAAGTATTTCAAATATAGACCAATCTTTTTTCTTATTAGACCTTCCACAACTCTTTGAGGTACCCATTACATACCAAGGTGTGAGTGAAACTAAGTAATACTAGAATTCTTATTTTCTCTAAAGAAATATATGTAAACTAGTTGGAAAAATATTTTTATTGAAACTTAGTTTTTATTTAAATCTTATATATACTATATTATATAGAATTTTGTTATTATCATATTTATATTTTATTTATGTAGATAATGTTATATTTTTTTATATTATAATATAACTCTAATCTTATCATAGATAAGTTTAACTCTAAATGATATATATATATGTTCACACACACACACACACACACATGCATATGTATATGTATACACATATATATACACATCTACATATACATTTATATATGTGTATATATATGTATATGTATGTCTGTATGTGTGTATGCCTATTTGTGTATACATGTATGTATATGTATGTGTAAATATATGTATGTATATATACAGACATATATATATATATATATATATATATATATATATGTACATAATCATATAAATACATACATACATATATGTGTGTACATATACATACACACACACATACATATATATACACAAATATATATATATGCTTAAACATGTATATATATACATATATATACATACATACATATATATACATACATACATATATATACATACATATATATATACATATACATACACACACACATACACACACATATATATATGTATGTATATATGTCTATGTTTGTCTATATGTATATGTATATGCATATGTATATGTATATGTATATATGTATATGTATATGTATATGTATATGTATATGTATATATGTATATGTATATGTATGTATACATGTATAAGTACATATGTATGTATACATATGTATGTATATATACATACATATGTATATATACATATGTATATATATACATAAATATACATACATACATACATACATATATACATACACACACATATATAAATATATATATAGATATATATAGATATATACACACACACATACGTACATACACATATATATGTGTACACATACATACATACATACATACATATACATGCATGTGTATATATGTGTGTATATATATACATGTATGTATGTATGTATGTAGATAGATAGCTAAAGAAAAAGGAGTTAGTACAGAGAGTAGCGCTCAATATAGAGATATAACTAGACATATATTTTATTGTTCGACATATGTATATGTATATGTATATGTATATGTATATGTATATGTATATGTATATATGTATATGCATATGTATATATATGTATATATATATATGTATGTGTACATATACATATGTATATATATATACACACAGACACACACACACATATATATATACATACACACACACACACACACACACACACACACACACATATATATATATATATGCATGTGTATATGTGTGTGTATATATATACATGTCTGTCTGTATGTATGTATGTATGTATGTATGTATGTATGTAGATAGATAGCTAAAGAAAAAGGAATTAGTACAAAGAGCAGCGCTCAATCTATAGAGATATAACTAGACATATATTTTATTGCTCAAACTCCTAAGAAACTGAAAAACCATCTACACAAAATGTAAACCACATGTAGTTAACTTCAAATAGAAGAGATTAATCTAAACCGACTACTATAGAGTATAATTTAACCCAAAAACTATATGAAAAACTCAAGTATTAACAATCCCTTATCAAAATACAAAATCTTATATGAGAAACTCATGAATTAATAACACCTTAACAAAATACATATAGGTGAGATACAATTCCAAATAACCATGAGTGAGAAGACAACCAAATGAGCCCTAGAACATGATTTCACAAACAACTATGAGTAGGAAGTCATGTCATAGAGACTGAATATATGAAAAGCACCAAATTAGGTCTTTGGGTTATTTTCATATGTCGCCTCGATCCCTGCATTATCATCTTCAGTAACCTTATATCCAAATTTTTAGCCCAAACAGTAGCCTATGGAAACCTCTCTAGCAAACTCCATGGCAGGAAACTTCTCAACCCTTTGATGATGCAATTGATGGAAAACTAAATGGTGGAACAAATAGAACAAATCTGAGAACTGGGTTGCCATAAGAGACAATCTTTGTGAAAAGCCCTAACTCATTCTCAAAGATATTATAATTTTTAAATTCTAGCTTTATTTTCATCACATTATAAAGACTAGCATACTAGGCTTTCATTTTCAAATACTTCAAATGAAAAATCATTTTGATAGCCCTTTCTAAATCATCATTAGAGATAAAATCTTGTTTGACATACTAGGAAACCAAATCTAGTAAAGACCCAAAATTTTGAAGAACATCAAAAGCATTGGAAAGTAACACGTAAACAACCTGAGAAGGATAAAAGCTACAAGGAGCTTTAGGGTTAACCACTTCCTCCCCAATGACAATGATTATCGCCTTCTGAATTTTCATGATATCCCATTTGAAGATGTGTTTGAGGTACTCCATAGTGTAAGACATAGAAGAGGGGAGTTCCTAACCAGTAATTGAGATATAAATTATCTAGTTTAGTAGCTTATACTCCTTTGAAATGAAAGGTGGAAGCAAAATGAGCCACTTTCCACTTAAAAGCATCACCTTGAATCCCTCACACATTTCTCAGAGATCAGTGAGCATAGATTAGAATTCAATTCACACAAAGGAAGGATTTGATGTGGTCACAAATGATCATGAGAGTACATTACTATCCTCACCAAAGTCCAATCCCAACCCTTCACAACTCAGTTTATAATTACCATTACCTTCACATGGGTTGGATGGCTACCACATAGTCACAAGAAACACCACTTGGCATACGACTTGATAGAAATATGAAATCCTTAATCAGGTGTCATCATTCATAAAAGGTACATTATGACTTACACATATTAAAGTCCTTGCTCTCATCACTTTTGTGCCACCGGGAAACGACCTTCAAAACAAGAAATTAAATATTATGATTTATTCTAAAATCAAAGATTTGATTTTAGAAGTTTGTTTATTGCTTTCAAATCAAGTTTTGAATCTATGAAAAACTTTTTTTATTTTGGTTTTATACTTGTTGAAATATGTGAAAAATTTTGGTGAAAATTTTAACAATGGTTTAAAGGATCATCAAAGCAATCCATCCCCCTAGATACAAATGTTAAATTTTATGATCTTCTTTCTTCACTCAAACCAATTGTTTATAATTTTCATGTTTTGCATTGGTCTCTTGAAAGTGATATGCAAGTACTGGCCCTTATTCTAGCATTTTATACTCATAATCGGTCTTTTTAATTTTTGGTTTTCCAATGAAGGAACTTATTCCAACATTTTGGATGCATTCTTAAGAACGTTTTTTAGTATTAGATGTTCCCTATAAGAGATATTTTTAAAGGAAAATTTACTGTGCTATTGAAATTTTTGGATCGATATCATTTGACATAGTTTTTGGTTTGGGAATGAAGGTAGTGCCTTGATGTAGATGCCTTACTTCAAGGTATTAGCAAAATAATGAACTAACTTTAGCATGCATAGATCAAAACTTTTTTTTGTGTAAAGCTGTGAAAAATGTTTAAAACCTTGAGAGCATTTTAATTGTGTTACTGAAGTTGTATACAAAAGTAATATGTCATAGAAATTTTAACAGTGGTGAAGAATAATTTGATCATGTTTTTTATTCCAAATAGAAAGTACTGTGTATGTTAGACACTAAAACTAACTAAAGTTCAGAAAGAGTGATTTTGTAAGTGATGAACATTAAGATGATTAGATACATTTTTGAACTTAGTTCTTTAAATTGAAAAATAAATATACTACTAAAGTTACTTTGACATTTCTTAGCATTCACCAAGGCATAAGAAATGTATTCACTAAATATAGAAGTTTCATTAATAAGAAAGACTTGACCATTATTAATCTCCAGCCTGAATATCTAAAGTTGAATATTTATAATTCTAGGAGCATTACCATATTTCTTCGTTAGATTTATCAATAGAAAAGATCTTTCTTATTCTTATATTTTACATGTGTGAAGCAAGCCCTATAGTATTATCTAATCAAACATTTAGAAAGCATCATATCATAGTTAATAGTATTAAGTAAAATGCAACAATCTTTTAAAAAAGGTCCAAGGTTTATTTGGCTAGTCTTGAAATAGGCCTAAATCAAGCATGAATGAGTGACCACATAGCCATACTAACCTAGATAATACTAACCAAGTTTCCCAGTCTCCCCTCCACTCATTCAATTCTTACCCTTCCACGAACATGGAGAATAGACCTTGTTTTCCTCTCCATCTAAACCTAGATTCTCCCCTTTTGAATCTAGATTAGGAGTTTTGCAATGATATTTTGGCCATTGCAAGAAATGGGGCGGTGGACTCTTTCTGAATCATGAAGTGGGATTTCTATGAGATAAAGAACCTCAACATAACAAAAAGGGATATCAACAGTAAAATAGAAATGCTAGATATTGGCGGTGAGAGATCCCATAGAAAATAGGCCACTAAAGGTAGCAAGCTATGGAATGAGGAAGAAAATCTTCCAAAACTTGATTGCCTCACTAAAAATGTTGAAGCTCTGGATAATCTAAAAACAAACTATGAGAACAAGATCGCCGCCTTTGAGAAAAAATTTAAAGGCATTAAAGATTCTCTCTATTGAATCATGTCTCATAGCCATAGGTTTATCAAGACCACAACTGAGAGCATGCATACCATGGTTATGAATATAGAAAAAAGGTTGCCAAGGTAGCCTAGTGGTGGAGTTGGACCTAGAGAAGGAAAATGACAATGAAGAGTTGTTGGGTCCTAGCAAGAGCACTTAGGCTAATTTGAAGAGGAAGGCAGGAAGACCCCTACAATCTAGGGCTTCAAAAAAGTAGCTCAGAATATGAATCACCTTGAGACAGAGGTCATTGAGACTTTACAGACTTTGGCTTAATCTTCTTCGATCCCTATCTGGTCTTTTGCAGGTTTTTGGTTCGCATTGGGTTGTCTTGTTGTCTATTTATCTCTTTTGACAACATTTTTATTTTTTATGTAAAGGTTTTCATGTCTTATCTTCATTTTGACCATTTGTAAAAGATTTTGAGTCTATTAAAAACCTGCTTTTACCGTAATAAAAAATAGAACGTATAGCATTTTCTTTAATTATAATGTACAATATGATATATATAAAATTTGAAATGCTTCTCATAAACACTTCACCTCCTATTTATACTTGCTTCCCAACCCCAAATAATTATAAATTAATATATCTGCTTTCCATTAATTCTAACACAATAACATGTTGTAGTCTAATCTCACCTACCCCATCCACATGCTTCGTATGCACAAGTGTTTACAAAATTAGCATGATTTGGATTTGTTTTCAACATCTACTCCAACCTGTCCACCGTACCTTCTATAGTGTTAAAACATTATTTTATATGCAAAATTCTGGAAGTTTCCAACTACCTCCTGACCATTCTAGAAACATCTAAGACCTCCATTAAAAGAGGCATTTTGTAATCATTTTGGGTATGAAAGGAAGAATGAGAAATATGGATTGATAATTTGTCTTTCTTGTATTCTGGCTTGTTTTGTGGCTCCTTTGTTTTATTTTTTCTCCCCTGTTTTCTATCAGTGGTATCAGAGCCAATGGTGAAGATCTTGGATGTCAAGTGTACCTGAGATAGTCACTGCAAATAGGAGTGGGGGAGCCGTCTAAACTCTCATCTATTAGATGTGTTGACTACTGAGCGTATCAGTTTGTTGGTGAAACTCAATCTACATGTTGTATGTTGGATCACTGCAGTTACAAGATTGTGGAGTTTGATGCAATCATTGAAGCCCAGTTGCAAAGAAAGCCCACTAAGAAAGGAATTATAATTGCAGTTTGAAAAGTCACTATTGATGGAATTTGATGAAGGGGAATTGTTTTGGTGAGGAATCTGGTAAAAAGTCAGTGTGGTTGAATTGAAGTAGTAGTCAAAGATAGTTGGAAATGGCAGATTGTGTTGAGATAATGCAGAGGCAGAGACGAGTCAAAGAGAAAAAGAGATACTAGAACATCGATGAGCAAGCCAAGGAGGTAGTTGCAAAAGAATGAAATGAAAGCCATTGATGTTGCTTAAGTCATCAAAGTAAGGAGAGTTGAAGCCATCATTGTCAGAGGAAATCATAGATTGAAGGTTTGCAATCATTAAAATCATTGTGAAACTACTCACAGCTAGGAGGAGAAGAAGATGCCGCTGGAAAGAGACTGCATAGGAGATCTATGTTTTGATTGGGTGATGATCTTGGAGAAGAAATGTTTGTAAGCTGTTGTATATGTTGTATAGAGTTTGATGACCTTGAAGGAGAAATTGGAGACTCAGACATTGCAGCTTAAAGGAGGCCATAACAGTTAAAAGGGCTACCAAAAAGAGAAGACTCTAGCAGACTGGAAGTGTAAGTTGTTGGCCAAAGATTGTGAAGGTGTACAAAGTTGTTTAGAGGAAGAAATTTGTAATAGCAAAAACACAATCAAGTGTCAGGGTAAGGTAAGTTTATTTTTATTTTTGTTTCAATGGGTAAAGTGGACAGAGTAAAGAAAGAGAAAACAAATGATTAAAAAGAAGAATTGAAGGAATGTAAGAAGAAAATTTCAGAAATGATATTTCTTTTAAAAGAGAAGCAAATGGAAAAATGTGAACTGTTAGATGAAAATTATAATCTTGAAAAAGAATTGAATGAAGTTAAAAATAAAAATAAGGAATTAGAAGAGAAATTATAGTTATTTGGTGATGTCAAAAGGAAGTTTGATGATTTGGAAGAAATGTCAAAAAGGTTAGAAGAAGAAAATAGTTTATAGAAAAGGGAACTCTTAAATTTGAAACAAGAGAATGAATGTTTCAAGTTAAAACCACTAGTTAGTAATGCTTCATGTGACACAAAAGATCTGTGTTCATCATTTAGTGAAGGTGATTTAGTTGAAACTGTTTGTGATAAAGAATGCAAGAAAGAAGATGAGAATGTGTTTACACTTTATGTTAGTTGTGATGATAAGAATATTGGTTTAAAAATCATGAAGAAAATGGGTTATAAAGGTCAAGGATTGGGAAAACAAGAACAAGGAATTAGAGAGCCTATTGAGCCTATATTGAGGCCAAAGTATGAAGGTCTTGGATATGTCACAAGAAAAGAAAATGATGCTACCAGTTCAAGCAAAACAACCCATAAAAGGCATTGTATTAGTGTTTTCATTGCAATAGAGAAGGACACACAAAAGAAATGTGTTGGGACTTACATCCATGTAAAATTTGTGGTTTGAGAAATCATTCTGAAAAAATGTGTTGGAAGAAAGAATCAATACCAAGTTGTATAAAAATGGATTGTGGATGGACCTATGGACCTAGCTGGCAAAAGCTCACAATTATGTTCAAAAGATTGTACAAATGTTCATATGTGAAGAACAATAGAAGTAATGAAAGCTTTGAACGTCCAAAAGGGATTAAAAATGTTTTCAGCCAAAAGAAACCATTGTCTAGCAAGGCAACTACTGATTGTATGGTGTTTTGAATACTTCAAACCAAAGAAATTGAGAGACTACAACAACAGTTGAAGAAAACTAGAGCACAAGAAAGAAAGAGGAGTTCATGAAAGAAATCAGAAAATCAGAGGAGGATATTAGTTACAGAGAAGACATTGTGAATGCTGAAAAATGCAGTAGCTGTAGCAACAACCGGTTAGTAAGAAAACCAAAGAAGAGATCACAGACAAAAAGGGAAGGTAGTTGAAGAAAGTTGAAAAGAACAAAAGAATGGATAGAATATTGGTAGTTGAGATTAAGGGGGAGTGTTGGAGTCTAATCTCACCTACCCCATCCACATGCTCCGTATGCACAAGTGTTTACAGAATTAGCAGGATTTGGATTTGTTTTCAACATCTACTCCAACCTGTCCATTGTACCTTCTATAGTGTTAAAACATTATTTTATATGCAAAATTCTGGAAGTTTCCAGCTACCTCCTGACCATTCTAGAAACATCTAAGACCTCCATTAAAAGAGGCATTTTGTAATCATTTTGGGTATGAAAGGAAGAATGAGAAATATGGATTGATAATTTGTCTTTCTTGTATTCTGCCCTGTTTTGTGGCTCCTCTGCTCCCCTATTTTCTATCATAATGCACTTTTTTTAAAGATAAATTTTTAAAAATGACATGGTATAAGGCCACGGTCTGTGAATCGAATCTTATAACATGACAATATTTTGGCTTACAAAATATACTGTTATTTGGAATCTTATTGAGAATTGGCACGGTATGCCCACTCCAATCTTATAAAGGCCTCTTCTCCTCATGCCTGTTATATCTAGTTTATTCAAAATGGCCTAGATTTTGTCTTCTCCCCTCATTTCGGTTTCTGAGGCTAGCACTAAATCCCGAGGATGGATTCAAACAAAAGTCCATGGGTCTTCGCCTTTTGGAAATTACTCACGCACAAAGAGTCCGGGTATTTATTTTTCTTTACTCTTTTCAAACCGCTTGTAATCCTTAATCCTGGAACTGAAAATTTGATTATTATTGTTTTTTACAATTGTTTACAGCTTGCCACAACATGCCATCTAATGTTCTTGTCGGAGAAGATACGAAAACACTTAAGGGTAACTTTATCTACTTTTGAGTTTAGATCTGTGAAATATTGGAGCGTTAAATAATTTAAGGTAGTTGTCTGTAGTTTTTGTATTAAAGTTTTTGCATCAACAATCTATAATCATTTTTTCTCCAACGTTGATGAAAAATTCTTTAACACGATCAAATTAACGATAGCTCACAGGGAGCGTCAAATCAATCCTAATTAAAGGAAGCCAAATTATGTTTATTCTGTTACAATATCTAACGAGGTATTAAGTATTGAATCTTTTGAGTTGGCCTACAGAATTTAGATGGATGAATTTTTATCAGCAAATTCTTTGGGTACTTGTGGATTTAGTGTTCCATTTATCATTAGTTACTGAGATTGAATTTGTCACTGAAAAATGTAGAACGCAAAAAATCCGAAGAAATAAAAGATATACAGTTACATGTAGTTAATATTTTGAATCTCAAAGTCTAATTGAATGTTGTTGTTCAGGCTCCTTTGGATGAGATAGATAAGAGAATAGAGGAATTGTTTGCAGAGATCAAAATGCTCTTAAATTTTGGTGGAAGATGGGGAAATAAGTCCCTCTGAATATGATACTGCGTGGGTAGCGAGAGTTCCTGCCATTAATGGCTCCGGTGCACCCCAATTTCCCCAAATGGTGGACTGGATTCTTCAGAATCAGTTACTGGATGGTTCCTGGGGAGACAAGAGTCGTTCTTTATCGTGTGATAGACTACTCAACACTCTTGCCTGCGTAGTTAATCTAACTATCAGGAGCGTTGGTAACGATCAAGTGAACAGAGGTAATTATATTCGTTTTTTGCCTTGCCTTTCCATTTGTGGTTCCTTTGGGCCAAAAGGCCAAACGACATTATCACCATATTTTAGCACTTACTATTTTTACCTGGGATAATTCAACTCAGATATTTTAAATTACCTTACATGAGGCATAGTTAAAGGATGAGGTTTACCTTCAAACAAATTAAAAGTTTTAATATCTGGACCATAGCAGGTCTTTATTTCTTAAGGACAAATACAGAAGGAATGATTAGAGAAGCACTTGGTCATCATCAATCCAAGGGATTCGAAATGGTCTTTCCTGCACTCCTGAGTGAAGCCAAACTTTTGGGTTTGGAACTTCCTTATGAGCTGTCTATCATAAAGCATATAATCGGAAAGCGGGACTCCGAAATTCTGAATTGAGAAAGTGAAATTCTAACCAATCTTTTCCTATTATCTATTAGTGACATGTCTTATTTCAAGGCACGCATTAACTAAAGATGGAAATGATTTAATAAGATTTTTGCGAATTAAATAATCTGTTGAAGAGCTACACAGCCATCCCTCAAAAATGTTGCAGTGTCTAGAAGGGATACAAGAAATAGTCGATTGGAAAAATATGCTGAAACTGCAATCCGAGGATGGATCATTCTCAGGCTCCCCAGCATCTACAGCTTGCGTATTTATGCACACAAGAGACAAGAATTGTCTACGATATTTGAGGAGCCTTGTTACAAAGTTTGGAGACCATGGTAATTCATGCATTTCATAGTCGCAAGCAATATTGATTGAATATTGGATTCTAACAGTCAAATGTTCACTAGATTGTATTTAATACTCGTAAGCGTTTGAGAGCGGTAGATAGTGTTGAATGTCTTGGGCTTGAATGCCATTTCGAAACGGAGATTAAACAAGCCATGGATTATTGTTGGAAGGACTAATTTCTCGTAAGAGATTGTAATTTAGCCACTTTCATCTTTGTATTATCTTGATAGGCTGTCTCTAGAGTCTCTAGAGATTGTAATTTAGCCACTTTCATCTTTGTATTACCTTGATAGGCTTTCTTGAATTTTATTGCTGTCCAAACCTTAGGAAAGATTGATTCATCCATTGCTTGCTGAATTAAAAACAGAGCTTTTGCATCCTTTTTTCTATTATCTTTAAGTTGATCTTTTTCTGCTTGTTGTAATCTCTGATAAGCTGCATCATCCTTGGTTCTACAAAACCTTTCTCTACCAAATCCCAAATATGAAGGGGTGGATGGAGATATGGATACACAGAAAAAATTTAACAATTAGATCATAAACACACAAAGCATATGAACACAGAAAAAAATTAAAAAATTATCTAACTATTACTTAGCCAATTCATGAGCGGTGGAAGTAGTAGTTCCATCGATTAAAAGATTAAACAGATAGCTCTGCATGCGTGGAAATAAAGAAGTCTTGACTGCATGAATGGGAAAAATGTGCACGAGGAGTTTAACGGTGGCCGACTGAGGGCTCACTGTGGATCTGAAGGCTAAGTATAGCAAACTGCAGTAAACGGTGGCAGGAGAAATTAGTCCTTCCAACAATTATGTGTTCAAGTGAGTAATTGTTGGAGTCTAATCTCACCTACCCCATCCACATGCTCTTATGCACAAGTGTTTACAAAATTAATGGTAGGATTTGTATTTGTTTTCAACATCTACTCCAACTTGTCCACCGTACCATCTATAGTCTTAAAACATTATTTTATATGAAAAATTCTGGAAGTTTCCAGCTACCTCCTGACCATTCTAGAAACATCTAAAACCTCCATTAAAAGAGGCATTTTGTAATCATTTTGTGAAATGAAGGAAGAATGAGAAATATGGATTGATAATTTGACTTTCTTGTATTCTGCCTGTTTTTTGGCTCCTCTGTTTTATTTTTGCTTCCTTGTTTTCTATCAGTGGTATCAGAGCTGTAGCTCAAGAGTAGAAAGTGTTTTTGTTTTGCTCCATTTTGTCTTTGCTTTGTTAAAATGTACTGCTCTGTGAGCACTCCAGTTTGTAGATACCAAATCATGTGGAGATAACACAAAGGCGGAGACGAGTCAAAGAGGAAGGGAGATACGGGTACATGGATGAGCAGGACAAGGAGGTTGTTGCAGAAGAATTTAGTGGAAGCCATTGAAGCTTATCAAGTCCAGTCTCTGCTAGAAGAAGATTGATATTTCTTTTAATGTCAAACTGTTGCTGTTTATAGAGATGGAGTCGTAGCCAAAAGGGATGTTGCACAAAAACAACATTAAAGGCACAAATGATGGCTGACAATATTAAGGTTGAAGGAGCTTTGTAGAGTCTACCATACGGTTGAAGCTGTAGAAGCCTTCCAGAGAATCTCCCCTCAACAAAGGGAAGGAAAGTAACTGAATGAAGCTTGAATGAAAGAATAGAAGTGAAGGCTAAGTCGTTGAGAGAAGTGTTCAAGGAGATTGTTGTTAATACATAGTTGGTGAATGAAAGGTTGTTTCTGAAGGAGATTGCGGAAATTAAAAAATTACCTCTTTGGAAGGAGACAATTTGCAGCAGCAAAAACACAGTCAAGTGTCAGGGTAAGGTAAGTTTTTTTTGTTTCAATGCGTAAAGTTGATAGAGTAAAGAAAGAGAAAACAAATGATTTAAAAGAAGAATTGAAGGAATGTAAGAAGAAAATTTCAGAAATGATATTTCTTTTAAAAGAGAAGCAAATGGAAAAATGTGAACTATTAGATGAAAATTATAATCTTGAAAAAGAACTAAAAGAAGTTAAAGATAAAAATAAGGAATTAGAAGAGAAATTATAGTTATTTGATGATGTCAAAAGGAAGTTTGATGATTTGGAAGAAATGTCAAAAAAATTAGAAGAAGAAAACAGTTTACAAAAAAGGGAAATTTTAAATCTGAAACAAGAGAATGAATGTTTGAAGTTAAAACCACTAGTTAGTAATGCTTCATGTGACACAAAAGATTTGTGTTCATCATTTAGTGAAGGTGATTTAGTTGAAACTATTTGTGATAAAGAATGCAAGAAAGAAGATGAGAATGTGTTTGCACATTATGGTAGTTGTGATGATAAGAATATTGGTTTAAAAATCATGAAGAAAATGGGTTATAAAGGTCAAGGATTGGGAAAACAAGAACAAGGAATTAGAGAGCCTATTGAGCCTATAATGAGGTCAAAGTATGAAGGTCTTGGATATGTCATAAGAAAAGAAAATGATGCTACTAGTTCAAACAAAACAGCCCATAAAAGGCATTGTATAAAGTGTTTTCATTGCAATAGAGAAGGACACACAAAAGAAATGTGTTGGGACTTGCATCCATGTAAAATTTGTGGTTTGAGAAATCATTCTGAAAAAAAGTGTTGGAAGAAAGAATCAATAATAGGCTATATAAAAATGGATTGGTGATGGACCTATGGACCTAGTTGGCAAAAGCTCACAGGTATGTTCAAAAGATTGTACAAATGTTTATATGTGAAGAACAATAGAAGTAATGAAAGCTTTGAATGTCCAAAAGGGATTAAAAATGTTTTCAGCCAAAAGAAACCATTGTCTAGCAAGGTAACTACTGATTGTATGATGTTTTGAAGACTTCAAACTAAAGAAATTGAGAGACTACAACAACAGTTGAAGAAAACTGTAGCACAAGAAAGAAAGAGAAGTTGATGAAAGAAATCAGAAAATCAGAGGAGGATATCAGTTAAAGAGAAGACATTGTGAATGCTGAAAATTGTAGCAGCTGTAGGAACAACAAGTTAGCAAGAAAACCAAAGAAGAGGTTACAGACAAAAAAGGAAGATAGTTGAAGAAAGCTGAAAGAACAAAAGAATGGATAGAATATTGGTAGTTGAGATTAAGGGGGAGTGTTGGAGTCTAATCTCACCTACCCCATCCACATGCTCTTATGCACAAGTGTTTACAAAATTAATGGTAGGATTTGTATTTGTTTTCAACATCTACTCCAACTTGTCCACCATACCATCTATAGTCTTAAAACATTATTTTATATGCAAAATTCTGGAAGTTTCCAGCTACCTCCTGACCATTCTAGAAACATCTAAGACCTCCATTAAAAGAGGCATTTTGTAATCATTTTGTGAAATAAAGGAAGAATGAGAAATATGGATTGATAATTTGACTTTCTTGTATTCTGCCCTGTTTTGTGGCTCCTCTGTTTTATTTTTGCTTCCCTGTTTTCTATCAGTAATAGTATCTCCATTGTTGTGATTTTTAAAATATAAGTCAAAGATCATTTCGACTTCTCACTTTGGAAACGTATGGTAGGTACTGGGGCGAAAGAGGCGTTAGGGATATTGATCTCACAGCCACGGGCTTCAGGCTTCTCAGGATTTTCGGATACGCTGTATCTTCTGGTATACACGTGATTTCGATGAGCACTCATTCAAATTTTAATCGAGTGTTTAATTTCCAGAATTATCCGCTCTGTTTTAATCTCTAATAATGTCAAATGGCAGACGTTCTGCAAAACATGAAAGGCGAGGCTGACGAGATTTGTAAGCTGTCTGGTGTTGAAAATGGCGCAGGAATAACCGCTATATTGAATCTGTATAGAAGCTCATAGCTTAATTTCCCGGGCGAAAATGTAATGAGAGAAATAAAAAGCATTTACGAAAGATTACTTGAGCAAATGGCTGGAAAGAGAGAACTTTTCTCAGGCGAAGGCTGTTAAGGAAAGCCTTTGCCAAGAGATAATGGGAATTGTTGCCTTCTCTGATTTTTTTATCTTTGATTTACTACTGAACATAATAATATAGCTGTCATGGGCCTCTGTAATAAATGATCAATCTATCTGAACGAGCACGGGAGATTCAAGGTCGTGATGTGCTTCCTTACCTGCACCAACAGGTAAATACATTGCCTTGAACCCTTTACCCCTTTTTGAATTGCATTTTTTAAATTGATTCAGATTTCAGCAGAGCAAGTGGGAGATTAGTAGTTTAACAACATTTGTTTTTTTATTGCAGGATTCAGTGGTTGAATCATCTGTTCAGTTTGACAAAAGAAAGAGAATGGATGTTAAAAAGTTACTCGCCCTCGTTCGATGAATATATGAAGAATGGCTTAGCGTCGGTAGCACTGGAAGTAACTACCCTGACGACAATATTTTCTACGGGAGAGATTCTTTCTGATAACATTCTCGAGAAGCTTGACTTTCGAGAAGCTTGATTATGGTGTATTGTTTTATAAAAATAAAGTCACAACGATAAAATTAGCATATTAATATTATTTTTTTATTTAGTTGTGTTCACTATTCAAAATATGATTTAATGTAATTATATATCAACAAGTAATGTATTGCTATGTGAGAAACATTGTGTGAATATGATTGACATTATATTTGTACATGATAGGCATAGTAAAACTTAACCATCTATTTTCATTTAAAAAAAACAATAATGTTTTTTATAAAGTTAAATGGGTTTTACATGGACCCAAAACCAAGAGTTTTACAACAATCGGCTATCAGCCAAACAAACATGAACCAACATTAAAACAGGGGAGCATCCCCGAGAACTCACGAAAACAAAGGAAACATAGACAAATAAGACAAAACAAAAGAAAAAACTCTCAATTAAGAGAGAGCGCCAAATCCTTATTCTTCTGGATGGAAATCATGTTGATTTCCTCCAGCTCATCCATAATGAATTTGGAGGTACCCTTGTTGTTGCTCCTGCTTCTGGTTTTGCTATCTCCAGCGGCCATATCTTCCCCTCTAAGATCTTTCACTAGTGTGCTATGGTAGGATCTGTAATCAACAAGCATGACATTAATCTTTTCAAGCCCCTCAATAATGTTGTTCATGGCTTCTTTGCTAATGTCAACTAGGTTCTTGAGATTTTTCTTAATCTCCGCCATAAACTGCTCCACCTTATCAATCCTTTGTTTGTGATTGCATTTCATCACCTCAACATCCCAAGAGAGCTTTTGGGTCATAATCACGAGTTTCTTGGGTTTGTTGGGCTTGGGGGAAGTAGTGAAGATAATGATAATCTCTTTAACCCCCACTTTGAGGGTATCAATTTCACTCTCAACCGACTTCCAGTAGCTCTCTTGTCTTCTGGTAGCTTCCATAAGCAGATTCATCAGGTTACCAGTCCTCTGTATCCCACTGTTCTCTTCGTTGGCCATGGGCCCTTTTTTTTTTTTAGGACATTGATAGGAATTTCCAATTTAATTCCCTAATCTATAGTCTTTGGACTATGTTCCTTAGCTGCTAGCTTTTTCTTATGTTTAAAAAAGCGATAATGTTAAAATTAGCATATTATATTATTTTTTATTAAGGGCTAGAGGTAGGGGTTGGGTTAGGGTTAGGGTTAGGGTTATTATTAGGGTTATTATTACAATACGGATTAGGATTTCAACTATGCTCAATTTTGGACATAATTAAATATATTTATTTACATTTAATAAATTAAATAGAGTAGTGTTGCAACTTTTGTCATTAATATTAAATGTCAATTGACGAGTTTTAGAAAAGAGAATGGAATTGAAATATCCATTAAGCTACTTGGTTGTATGGTCGAGTTGCGTACCTACTTGATTGACTTATTTGAGCTACCTAGGTTTCTAGTTAAGTTGCTTGGGTGTCTAGTTGAGCTATTTGCATGTCTGTTTGAGCTAGTTGTCATGTCTGTTTGAGTTGGTTGTATGTTTGCTTATGCTTCCTAGTTGTCTACTTTCACCTATTGATGTTGTCATTTCTATTTCATAGTTAGTTCCAAAACTAGGGTTGACCTAAGGAAAACCCCTAATCCCAACCTATTTCTCTTCTCTAGTGTGTGTCGGAACACGTATGGAGCTGCGATCATCAGAATTGGTTTTATTTATAGAGATGAACATGTTCCCCTTTGGATGACAAAAAGTGTGGGGGACCAAAGTGATTGGCATTCGAGTTTTGAGATTTCAGGAGCTAATTCTAGAAACAGATCCAAACACTTTTACATTGCCTAGATCTAGGTTCGTTGCTCGATTCGACAATTCTAGTTCACTTTTCATGTGTTTTCACTTTAATTCCAACACATTTCCCCTAGTTTCAGCATTTTCACAGTTCAACTTAAAATTAGGATCCCCCCAAAGTGAAACTAATAAGAATTCTTAGCCCTATCCTTACTAATTTGTCGCTTCTAGATCTATTAGGTTCATGCCTCAAATTAATTATATGATCCCTAAGCCTAAAATTAGTGGTTTCTACTACATGTAGCGGTGAAAGCCCCAATTTTTCACCATTACACATGGTTTATCTGGTTTCCATTCTTTCCTCTTTGCAACCCTGATCTATCTTTTGGACTTTATTTTCTAAATAATGCATACCCCAAATAGTGTGCTCCGCTTGTAACCAACAGACCCCTTGATTTAAATAGGCCACATAAACACTTAGGCATTCTTGCATCATTGTGACCCAATAGTAGAAACCTTGCGAGGTTGGGAATTCCCTATTCCTTATAATTTTTAGGAGAAGATTAGTGATACTTAGCTTGTGTTAGGTGTGTCAAAAGTCCCATCAATAGGTGGTCCTTGCTATAGAGACCTTCTACCATGGATATGGAAAAGTAATTCAATACATATGCACGTAGGATTTGATGCTTCTAGCACATAAACTAACTCTTCACTTGTAGAAGCTTCTAATATCTACAGTTATCACAATCATGGAGATTTTTTACTAACCATCACCCTTATAAAGGGAATTTCAAGAAAGAACTTTAAACAATTTATTTCCTTACAATGCACACTCAAATTCTCACAACTTCAACAATATATGACATAATTATAAACTCTTATATCATCCATGATAGAATACTTGACTAATAACTAACAAATATTGCAACAATTCCCTAGTGGAGTCACCAATCTATTAGTTATTCCAATTGCTTTTCCAAACAGATTCATTGGAATTGACCATATTTTTTGAATACATTTTAGGTAAATGACCAATCAATAGGACTCAAATGAATGTTAAAATCCTCTACACTTTTCACTCTATAAAATTAAGGTGGGTCTCTCCTTATAATTCCTAAAGAACTACTTCAAATGACGCACAAAAATTACAATTTACAACAAAAAATTTCCAATAAAAATATACCATGGAAAGTCTATCAAACCTTGAATCTGATTATATTCTTGGTATTTTCAACATTCACTTAGCAATTGGAAATAATTTCTAAGCTAATTCTACAAAGGTACAAACAAAATTTTCAAAGTTATTTTGATATTGAGTGTTTGGGAACGTGAAATTAACGTCTAAACATAATTTATGTCTTAATCCATGGGAGATGGAGTCTAGATGAAAATTAAAAACAAATTCACATAATAGCATTAACTCAAATGACTTAATCCTTTTCAATCATGCATTACATACATTTGTCTAGACTTTTAACCATAAAATTCTACTCATTGATCTTAATTGTTTTCACAAAACTATAATAATGTGTTAACAAAAGAATTATTTCAATAAAAGAGACCCATTATCACATTAAATAGTAACAAAGAAATTGAAATGATAAATCAAGATATGATTGATATATTACCTTATATAGGAAATGTGAGTACAATTTGGAGGCAATTTTGTAGTATATACATTTCTATTCAAAATGACTAAAGCTATTACATGAGCACATTAATTTCTAAAATTATTCTCTAAGACTCAAAACTAAACACCAACTATGTCTACTCACTCAGATTAAAATTTGAAAACTTGTGCTAATGATCTTGAATTCTCATTTATAGGAATAACAGAGAAAACAAGGTTCAAATCATAACACACATGTCACATTTTTATTTGATAATTTTTTTACAAAAAAAGAAGATACCCAAAGGTATCTTTGCTAGCGACGACAAACAAAAATAGAAACACCACCTAAAGAAAACAAAGAATAAAATCTTAGCTATATAAAGAATACAAATCCCAAGGCTAATACTATACCACTATTAGCTAAAATTGGTTGGAGAAGACTTACTTTTAGGATTTGAGCCACAAACTTTGTTGATGATTCATTCTCCCTTCAAATGTGCAAATGACATGAAGAATCCTCAAATTGAAAACCTTGAAGAGAATAATACAAAGGAAAAAGTCGACAGTGGCAGAGAATATTTGGAAACCAATGGACTAAAATCTGATGATAGTTCATTAATATATAGATTGAGGACAATTAGTCTCTTTTGATAATCATTAAGTACCCATGGTCTAGCTAATCTGGCAAGGTCTCATATTTGAAAACTAAAGTGTGACATAACTCTACAACTTTAAATGTTTTCCCTACTTGGTTGAAAAAGGAGTGCCCTCTAGTGATAATTAACAACATGAAAATAAGCATAGAGAAACTAAAATTGAAAAATAGAAAAATGTGCTAAAAATGCCAAACTCATAATACTCTGACTTCATTGATACTCCATAGACACCCATGACCTCTGGTTCTAGCAAGGTTTTATAATTTTCAAAGTGTAAATTCATTGACATTTTTTTTTATTCTAATCACATATAATGACTAATAAACAAATGAATTTGAGACAAATGATCAAGGTACTCTTGAGTCATATAAGTGACATTCACAATATTTATGTGATACATACTATATTCAAGTGAATGTATGTTATTTAACTAATCACTAGTGTTTTTTATAACCCTTCATTCATCACTATTGGGAACACTAGTAGCGCTTGGAAGCATATTTATGATTTCCCACTTTTATTCTTCTCTATCTTTTATTCGTCCATCAACATTTTCTAAAAAGGAGGGAACATGGACATCTTTCATTTGATCATACCACTTGATCTCTTTGACAAGTTTGTCAAGAAATATCTTATGTTCCCTCAACCAAATAGTCATTACCCATGTATTATTGCCAGTGATTTCCAAGATCTTGCCAAATACTTCTTTATCATAACTATCTTTATTTTACGTCAAGATATACAAGAAACCCGATGCCTTCATCCTTGAATCCAATTCTTTATTTATGCATCCCAACCTTCCTTCCACTCACCTATGCTCACAAAAAGCCTTGTGGGTTTCAATTTAAATATTGACCAATTGTTATTAAAATGGTTAAAATTTCTTTCAAACCCTCTATTTCACAACCCAGTAGCTATTGTAGACATGGTGGCTTTTAATTCCATAATCAATTATTTTTTCATTTCCTTGTACTTTTTTAATACTCTTCCACTATGTCCTCTCAATGGATACTTCAATCAATTTCTTCTATGATTCTAATGTACTTTTCATTATTGATAACAAAGAAAAACTTGAGAAAGAACCTATTTTGTCCCTCATCTTTAAATTTTCTTTATCTCAAGTATTTATTTTCATTATTCATTTCAATTCTTTCCTTGGCAAATTTTTGAACCTGAGATTTAATGAACCTAGCTACATTGATAGTCAAAACTACATCTTGTATTAGGTCATTATCCTGAAGCTTGTGAACAAGTTGTCCATAAATCTTACTCAAGTCCTCAATTATACATGTCCTTTTTTCTAGAGGATACAATGTCAAGGTACATAGAGAAGCATTGTCTAGATTAAACCATGATCTAGTGTATATCTTGATAGTTGTATCTATGCTTTACTTGACCTTCATATTCTGATTAACCCTACTTTTAACACATGATGTCACATACTTTCTAATAGATCAGACTCATGTTGAAATAATATATCAGTTATTGTAATTCCATCAGGCTCTTAATCTATATAAACACCTCTTTATAAAGGATTTTGCTTCATTCTTCATTTCTCAAGTTCCATTATCTTAATAAATATAGAAATCATCCTCTACCAATAATCCTTATTGTCTATATTCCTATCTAAATCATCTTACAAATTATATCATTGAATGTATACAATCAATTTCTATCAACTTGAGCATTACTAATGAAATGTTTAGGATTAAATTCTTTTCAAATCTTGCCTATTGACAACTTTTAGTATATGATCTCTTTTGATAAAAGAGTGTATGCTTCAATTGTAGCACAACTTTAAAGCCACAAAATTCTAAAGTGTCAGGTAGAAATGATTTCTTATTATACATCTTGAAATGCATACAGTTTCATTCATCCATTTGTCTTACTATCTCCAAAAATGCTACTCTATCTAGAAGAGTCCTTAGCAGTAAATTTGGCACTCCTTAAAATCCATAGACTTTGATCTTGGGCTAGTATTTAAAAGCATAGAAATCTCTCCAATTATGGTCAATCACTACTGTAGTTTCACAACCTTGAGGGCTGAAAAGTTTCATAATTGCTGGAGATAATCTATTATCACAAGGGTGGCCCAGTTCCATATAAAGTTGTTTAAAAAACATTTTTTTCAAAAAATAAATAGTGTGGCTTTTCACATTTGTTGTCCCACATAATTATCCACATTTGGATAGGACAAAAGTTACTATCATCATAATGAGGGTTTAGGATGAATTGAGTCTTTCCACATCTCATATTCCCAACTACTATATGGTAGTAGAAGTACTAATAATGAGTAATTGTTCTTGATGGAAGCTAGACCTTTATTAATCTCATGAGTAAGATATTGTGTGTAGTTAAAAGAACTCACATTATAGCTTTAAATATTATTTGTAAGGACCATTAAGACAATATCCATCTTTACAGAGGCATCAACACCCAGGACCTGACACACTAAATAACACGTTTCCTCAAAATACTCTTCAAACAATTTTATATTGAATGGGGTCTTGTCAATTGTCAGTAAACTATCATAGTTTTCCAACAAACCTAGGCTTATGATGAGGAAACCACTTCCTCTTGAAGTTAATTTATATTCTATTGTATTCTTTTGTGAGTGTGCCTCGGTTAAGCCTCATGTCAAAACTAGTATCCAAGGTGAAAACTTGAAATATGTAGTCCTAATTGGTAACTATGAAGTCCTCCCCAACTGCTTTACAAATAGTTTTTCTCTCAGGAACATACTTGCTAGACATTAACCTGATCAATTTTAAATTGACAAACACATTTGAGACCACTAACTTACGCAACCCTAGCCCCCAATGGTTGTAGATTGCGATATCCATAAAAAAATTATTGTAATTGTACCTTAACATTTTTTACCCTCTATCTAGATTCCAAGGATCTCTAATTCCCTTTTGAATATCCTCAAATATTTCCAAGTGGGGGTTAATCCCCTATGATTTCTTTGGCCTTAAGCTTGAGAAAGGCATTTGTTCAATCAATTTTTGGTTGGCATATTTGTCTTTCTTTTTCCTCTTAAGCTTGGGTTGCAAAGAACTAGCCATTTGTACTAGAGTTTTGAAAAATTTAATAAAGAACAACAAATTTTATCTGGGACAAAAGAAGTGTGGTTTCTTTTCCATACTGTTAACCCTTTTGAATCTACAAAAAGTAAGACTCAAACTCCTAACAAACATATGCTACTACAAACCCTAATTTACAACACCAGTAACCTTTGAGGGAAGTAATAAAACAAGAAGAACAATACAACAAGCTTGAAGGTAACTTATTATTCAATGAGTTCCACAACTCTATTTTAAAGTGCCTTGAAATTTTGTTTCAACCACTTAGAAAGCTCTTACTTCTCTATTTCTTTTGTCAAGGGCTTTAAAGAATTCTAAATTTCTTTGTAGCATAATTTTCCAACTTATTCTCATTTAGAACACTCATCGACATGCATTAATGCTTGATCATGTGAACTTCAGTACTAGTGTTGGGTTGATTTCCAAGTTTTAATTTCCATTGTCGATCAAGAGTGATCAACGACTATTAGACATGCTTGAATTTTCTCATTGATGTGGCTTTTTCCCATAAATAGTTCACTAGGTTGTTGAGGCTTAAAATGGCTCCAAGCAATGCATATACCTTCCACAAATGCCTAGGAAGTCAACACCCTACTTGAGTTGACCATTCAAGTTCCACCTCATCGTAGATGCAAGCTGCGACAAAATATTAACTATCATCATCTCTGACTTTATTGTTGGGTTATTGGAGCCTTAAAGAGGCTCCAGTAATAGTGTAACTCCCAGTAAAATTTGGACCCACAAGTTGCATCCTCTACCGCTTATCACTTTATTGCTAGATTGCTAGACCTTAAAAGCATGTCCAATAATAGTTATATCCCCAACAAAGGGTACTAAGGTTCCTACTCCACATACCCCAAGAGACTTATGTCGTTGGTTTATTGGGGCCAACAAAGGCTCCCAGTGACAATGGAGGCTCTACTAATGGCATCTGTGACTTAAGGAAATATAAATGCACTTGGATACTTGGTCCTCACTAGGGATTTGAGGCATAACGGGTTGTAATGTTGGGACATCAAATATTAATCCTGAGGGATTGGGCTTTAATGAATTTTGAAGACTGGCTAATATGGGAAGCTAATACATGGGACCGAATAATAGACACTGCTAAGACACACAAGTCATGACTTAGAGGGAGACTTGTTGTGCAAACCATTCAATGCAGGATTTTAACATTACAATGCAAATACAAAGGGCTTAAAGATTTAAACTTAAAGAATATTTTAAACATTCCTTAATGACTTTGAGAGGATAAACACATGGCAAACCCAGGACATTAAGTTGTGAAATTTTTACTATCCCAACTATTCCTTTTATGAAAACTACCAAAGAAAAAATATTTTATCTATATAGTTTTTAATTAGTTTAGACAATTGAACATTAATCCTTCAATAAATTAACATTATTAGTCAGATCCACAATATTTTTAATAAACCTTTAACATGTATAAATTGTTTCTCAAAAAATGAAGAAAGAGATATGAGACAAATCAGCCTCAAAAAATGAGAATGACATAAATAAACCATAGCATCTAAATCATCAATAAAGAATATTATTGAGAAATAATAAAGTAGTTACAATATAATATCAAGTATTTCCTTTATGGAGATCAACATCTTCTCAATTTGTTAAAAATCTAAAGTCGTAACCCTACAAAAAACCCCTCCCTCTTTCCTTGATCTCAAGCTCTCAATATATTAACTCAAGGAGTCTTGTACAACAACTATAAGGAATCACCATGTTCTTAAAAAAGGTTTTAAAATACCATGGTAAAAACAAATATAACACACATTCCATAATTTGTGATTGACAACATTGTGAAGATGCCCTGTCATATGACATAACATGCATTATAAGTGAGTCAATGTACCTAGTCCACTTTGTAACCTCCTTTTTAATCATGCTCCTGTGCATTATAATATCTATTATAAAAAAATAAAAAATAAATCACACATGACATAATGGTCAAGGCATAAAGGGAATGTTCTATTTGCTTAGGACACATAAAATAATAAATAATTAAATAATATGAACATTAGGACTTGCAAGGTGTAGGACACACCTAATCCAAACAAGCATACACATTTGTGGAATACTTGTAAATACCTCTAATTTAATTTCTACCTCTCAAATTCATCTATTGATATCTTCTATCTCTATAGTAGTATAATTAAAACACTTCCCCATTTTACTAGCTACCACATGTAAATATTTCTATTACATATTTGTATCTTATTATTATCTATATTCTAACAATGATATAAATTTTTCACAACATCTAATTTTAAACTAATTTTGATTTTCATTCATGATATCTTCTTACACACCAAAGATATATATATAATCTATGTTAAATATATCACCCTAAAAAAGTTCCTATTTAAAATATTTTATACATTTAAATCTCCAAAACCCTTACTTTCCTATCTGTCATATCGAATCCCCATACAATAGATATCTTAATTATAGCATGTATTAATATAAATCATAGGAAAAAGCATAAGTGATTGTTCTTGGTAGAGTCATGACATCACCGATAAGTGTGCAATAATATGTTTTAGGAAACTTGGAATTGTTCTTGGTAGAGTCATGACATCACCGATAGGCCTCTCTTCATGCTTGTTAAAGACAACATACAAAGAAAATGTTTATCTATTTTATTCAAAATGGCCTAGGTATTGATTTCTCCGATTTTTTTTTTCGCTTTACTCTTTGCAAATTGCTTGTAATCTTGGGACTGAAAACTAAATTATTGTTATTTTTTTCAATTATTTTCATCTTGCCACAAGATGCCATCTGATGTTCTTTTCGTAGTGGATACGAAAAACACTTCAGGGTAATTTGATCTACTTTTTAGTTTAAATCTATGAAATATTCGATCATTAAATTGCGTTAAAGATTTTTTTCAAAATCTATCATCAACTTCTTTTTATTCTTGGACTCTATTATTCTAATGTTAAAAACAATAAAATTCAAAAACTACAGAATTATTGCAGCTTGAACGATAGCGCATAAGAACCGTCAAATCAATCCTAATTAGAAGAAGCCAGATTACGTTCCTTCTATTTCAATATTTGAGGAAGTTTTATGTATGGACTTTTTGCATTTGCCTACAAAATTTATCAGCAGATTTTTTGTTTGTCACCTATGGAATGAGCATTACATTTGTTAGTAGTTACTGTGATTGAATTTTTCACTGAAGAATGTAGAACCCAAAAAGTCCAAGAAGAAATAAAAGATATGCAGTTAGATGTAGCAATATTTTGAAATCTTAAAATCTAATTGAATGTTGTTGTTTCAAGCTCCCTTGGATGAGATACATAAGAGAATAGAGGAATTGGTTGCAGAGATAAAAATGTGGGAATAAGGGAGAGCTTAAGTAAAAAAAAACAGAGCAAAACACAAGAAAGACAAATTTTCAATTATCATTCCATATTTTGATTCATTCTACCAACGGATTATTAAATGCCTCTTGATATTGAGGACTTAGATCTTTCTAGAATGGGCAGGAGGTAATTGGAAAAAACTTCCAAAAATCTACTCATTGATCACTTCCATTTTTAAAGACTCAAAGCTCATATCTCCTTTGTTGCAAGTAGTCCACTTTAATCACCCATATGTACACTAGATGGTCTAACCAATACGTAACTGTATAAAAGTTCTGAGAAAATATGCATAACAAAAAATGCCATATCTTTTCAAATCTCCTCCAAAATCTTTTTAAAAATCCATTTTCAAAACTGGTCTTCAATCCTGATACAGGTAGGACATATCTAGGTGGAGTATTTGAGATTAAAATCTCTAATACTCCTCCTTAATCTCAACTACTATTCATATCATTTATCTTTTTGATCTTTACATCTTTTTGAATTACAATGGTAGTCAAATTCTTCAACAATCTTCTTTTTGTTTACTAACTATTGCTAGTGCTGCTCAATTTTTCAGATCTCACAATGTCTTTGGTACATTTGTTTGGCTTCCTTAACTCTTGTGGCAATCTCTCAATCTCTTTGGTTTGAAGTCTTCAAAACATCATACAATCAGTATTTGCCTTGCTAGGCAATGGTTTCTTTCTACTCAAAACATTTTTCATCATTTTTGAACATTCAAATCTTTCATGATTTCTATTTGTCTTCACATTTGAATATTTGTACAACCTTTTGAACATACGTGTGACATTTTTCCAAGTACGCCCATAGACCCATCCATAATCCATTTTTATACAACCTAGTATCATAGATTTATTCTTCCATTCTTTTATCCAACACATTTTTTCAGAATGATTTCTTAAACCACAAATATTACAGGGATGTAGATTCCAACACATATATTTTAGGTGACCTTCTCTATTACAATGATAACACTGGTTTTCTTTCTTTAGACTGATTTGTTTAAACATGTATCATTTTAAACATCATTTTCATTTTTTCTATATCCAAGCTCTTCATATTTTGGCCTCTCTATTGGCTGAATGGGCTCTTTGATTCCTTGTCCATACTTTCCCAATCCTTTACCTTCATAACACATTTTCTTCATGATTTTGAAACCAACATTATTTTGAAATAATCCTCTATTATCAATGTCACAACCAGCAATATTTCAAAACACATTGTCAACTTCTTTCATACATTCTTTATTACAAACACATTCACACTTACCAGTTATACAATCATCTGTGCCACATGATACATAACTTACATATGGCTTTGATTTCAAACATTCAATCTCTTATTTCAATTTTGATATTTCCTCCTTCTATAAACTATTTTCTTCTTCTACTTTCTTCAGTTTGTCTTGTAAGTCATCAAAAAAAAATTCTATTTGTTCTACCTCCTCCTTCATTTTCTTAATCTCATCAAACAACTTTATTTTTTCCTCTAAATCTTCATGTTTCTTCTTTACTTTGTTTAATTCTTTTTCAAACTCACAATTCTCATCCAAGAGCTTAGATTTTTTAGTTTGTCTCTCTTTTATGGTTGCTATTATCTCTAATTTTGATTTCTTCATTTCCATTAATTCTTTGTTTATAACATCTATTTCACTAATTAAATTTCTATTTTCTTTTTCAACCTTCTTTCCTATCTTTCCCAGTTACACAAAAGATTTTAAACTTACCTCGCTCAAACACTTGACTGTGTTTCTACTACTGCGAATTACCTCTCATTTTTTAAGTCTTCTTCAGCTACTGCATGGATTCAAACTTCTAAAAACTCCAACTTCTTCGACAACTTCTCCTTAGCAGCTTCTATTTTTTGAGATCTCTATTTGTAAATTGTGATTTGGTTTCCATCTCTGACAGCATGGGGCAACCCTTTTTTTTGTTTTCTTCAGCTGCAGTTTGACTAGGCAATTCATAAACCTTCTCTCGCTCAAACTTTAGCAACTCCCGACATACCATGATTCTTGCCTTTCAACTACTTTCAGGCTTCAAAATATTCTTTTGTTGGTAGCCGATTACTTACTATAGGTTCAAATCTTACAAGATCTCTCATTTAAATAGCTTTCTTCCAAATAATTTTAGACCTTCGGTCATGCTTCTTGGCATGACTTTCTTCCACCATTTATTCCACCATAATTCCACTTTTATTGGAAACTAAGGAGATTCTCCTATAATTGACCTCTTACACAAATTTCAAATGATATTTCTTTTCTCTTCTTTTGGGAGTGACCCGTCTTCTCCATTAAATGAGTTTCATGTCACCTGCACCTCAAACCTTTGATTTCTAAACACACTTTCTTTTTTATAAACTACAAGTCCTTTCTTGGCTGCAATATGACTTTCTTACATAACTAAGATCTTAAAAGTAATTATCTACCTTTCTTGGATTAGGAAAACCCATAATATCTTTGTTAAGTTCACCAACAACAACAAGCTCTTCAAATTCTATGATTCATTGTTGTCTTAACTTTGATAGGCAATCATTTTCTTTTAATAGTAATCACATTCTTCAACCCTTGGATACTTTTTTTGTCTATAGATTCAAATTAGATTTAGATAGAAACTCTTCCTTCCAAATTGATGCAAGAGTATATCCAGTCGATGAGCAATTTTGCATCAACCAAAAAAAATATTTTCTTTCAGCTTTGTTCTTGTTCTATGTTGCAGTTTCTGTGTTTCTTCTAGAATTTTCTAGTAGTTGTTCCTTTTTCACCGTAGATTAGATTGTTGGCTTCCAGACTAGTTTTTGTTCTTTGTTTGATATTTTTAGTTCATTTTGACTCTTTTTCATAAGTTATCGCTTCCAGATTGTCCCTTTCTTGGTTCCCGAAGCAATTTTGAGCTTAACGACTATTTGGAGATTTCTTCTCATGTAGAGTGATTTCTTGGCTTGTAGATCTATTTGGTACCATGATCGATGGTACCTATATTACATGTTTCATTTTCTTGTCTCTGGAGAATGCAATGTTTTGTGACTGACATAGATATGTTCTGGATTTTATTTATATAGTTGTAATTGATCCTTTGTGGGGCAATGAAAGAATGTAGGAGGATGATTTCATGCTATGTAATTTGGATACCTCTTAGAGGTCTGGATGAATTTTAATCTAGAATGTATGTTTTTCTAGGCTCATAAGCCTATATGTAAACTAGAGGTTTCTAACTTTTTCGGGTTTGTTGAATTTGGAAGATCTGATAGACTGGATTGATGAGTTGGAGAACTACTTCGAGTTTGAAAATATTAAGGACTGGCAAAGAGTCCAGTTTGAACAAACTAAGTTGAAAGGGAATGATTCTTTGATGGTGGAAAGAGTTGCAAAAAGATAGAGTGGAGAAAAGTGAGAAGAAAATCACTTGATGGGGTTAAATGGTTGTGAGATTGAAGGTTAAATTCATTTTGGGAAACTACGAGTTGGAGTTATTCGAAAGGTTGCGGAACTTTAAGAAGAAAGACATAAGTGTGAAGTAGTATACTGAAGAATTCTACAAGGTGATGGATAGATCCGATCATCCAGACTGGTATTTCATGTTGTTGATTGATGACTATTCAAGGATGATGTGGGTTTCTTTCTTAAGGGAGAAATCTGAAGCATTGGAGATGTTCAATATTTTTAAAGATATGGTTGAAATTGAGACTGAATTGAAGTTGAAGTGTGTAAGATTTGACAGAGGTTATAAATTCTACTAAGAGAAATGCCTACCAATGTTATAATAAGATATTGAGGAAGATAGTTGGCAGTGCTAATGTGAAATTTGATGAAAGTAGTGTGAGACAAATCAGATCTTGCAGATATGATTTAGATGATCATGATGTTAGTTAAGATAAAGGAAAGAAAGTGCAGACCCAAAATCAAATTTAGATTGTTCTGGAAAAGCCCGAGAATGCAGGAGATGGTACAAGTGCTACTGCAAAAGGAACAACTCAAGAGTCTGAAAATCAAGCAAATCCTAAGACTGCTAGATATGTAAGATTGAATCATTTAGAGAATTAGATCATAGGTGATAAGAATAAAGGTGTGATGACTAGGAGAATAATTATGGAAGAATATTGCTTGATTTCTAATATTGAGCCTAAAGATGTTAATGAAGCATGCAAAGATGAAAATTGGGTTAAAGTAATGGAAGAAGAATTAAACCAAATTGAGAAGAATAATACACGGATTCTTGTTTCAAGACCTAAGGTTAAAAATGTGATTGGAACTAAATGAGTCTTCAAAAATAAATTGGATTAACAAGGTGATGTTGTTAGGAATAAAACAAGACTTGTTTGTAAGGGATATTCTTAGATGGAAGGAAATGAATTTAAGGAAACATTTGCTCTGGTGACAAGAATTGAAGCTATTATATTATTTCTTGCTTATGCTGACTACAAAGATTTCAAAGTTTATCAGATGGATGTGAAGTCATCGTTTCTTAATGGTGAGTTAGAAGAGGAAGTTTATATAGAGCAACCAGATTGATTTCAGTTGACAGATTAGGAAGATATACTCAAGCAAGCCCCAAGAGCTTGGTATGCTAGATTGGATACAATAAACGTACTGCTTATAGTAATCTATATTTCAACATTGATCATGATAACATTCTAATTCTGGAGGTATTTTTTGATGATATTATTTTTGGAGGGAATGATAGTTTGTGCAAGAAGTTTGTTGATGACATGCAGAATGAGTTTGAGATGTCTATTATTTGTGAGATGAAATTCTTTTTGGGATTCCAAATTACTCAGCTAGATAAAGGCATTTTAATATCTCAATCGAAGTATGTCAAGGAATTGTTGAAGAAGTTTGGTTTGGATGACTCATATCCAGATAGAAGTCCTATGGTGACCAGATGTAAGTTGACAAAGGATGATGATTCTATGAAAGCAAATCAGACTAGATACAGATCTCTGATTGGTGGATTGTTATATTTGACTCTGACTAGACTAGATATCATGAATGTCCTATGTCTTATTGCAAGATTTCAAGTTGATCCTAAGGAATCTCATGTTATAGCTATAAAAATATTTTTTTAGATATTTGAAAGAGATAGTTGATTTTGGTTTGTGGTATCCTAAATATCATGACTTTACCTTGAGTGCTTTCACTGATGATGATTGGGTAGGTGATGCTGATGACCATAAGAATACTACTTGTGGTACATTTTTCTTGGGAAAGAGATTGGTTTCATGGATGAGTGAGAAGTAGATTACAATTTTTTTATATACTACAGAGGTTAAGTATATTGCTACTACTAGGAATTGTACTCAACTAGTATGGATGAAGAAGATGTAGAATGATATCAGTTATTTATAATGACAAGTGCTATGAAAATTTCTAAGAATTGAGTGTTATATTCAAAGACTAAGCATATATCAATCAAGTTTCATTTCGTGAAAAAAAATATGAATGAGAAGGAAGTCAGATTAGAGTATGTATCTACAAATGAACAAATTGTGGATATCTTCATGAAGCCTTTGCTTAAAGATAATTTTGAGTATCTCAGAGAGAAGTTAGGGGTAATTTTCTCTCCTTACGAGAACTAAGATTCATTGAGTTGCATCAGTCCAATGAATTTCACAGTCATATTTTGTGATCTGGATTGATGAGTGGTGGCTTCTACTCAGGGGGAGTAGTTAGTGTTGTGGTTCAGATGTTCAGATTTGTTAGTTTTGATGCCTAGTTTTGGGGAGAGAGATTTGTGCAATATGTGTCTTTAGCATAGATGTCAAAGGGGGAGAGAGAGATATGCAAAAAACTTATGCTGAGCTATGTCCATGATCTAAGGGGGAGTTGATTATTTTATTTCTTTGCATTGATTATTTTCCACATTCATATGTTTCCATAAATGTCAAAGGGGGAGATTATTGGATATTGTTGAGAAGTTTGTCAGAATGTGTTACTGTCATTGATGTCAAAATATAACTATGTGTGTTCTAGTGTTGTAGTCAGATTAAGTGAGTTTCTTTGGTCAATGTATTCCAAATAAGTTTTTGCAGATTAAAGGGTTTTGAGATAAGTATATCTAGTTGATTTAGCTAACGTTTCAGAGGTTCACATGGAGATTTGATCGATTTATAAGATCTAGTATTGTGGTTGGTTTTTAGTTGTTCAATATTAATCAGTATTCTGGATTCTGCTCTGCATTGCAATATCTTGGTTTGTGGATTTGGAAATATGTTTAGGATGTTCTGGTGTGTCCTCAATTTAGATGGTTCATGATTTGGAGTTCCACAAGTGAATCTTTTAGTTTGACAATTCTGTTGTGGAGTCCAGGGGGCAGACAGTTGCCTCTTGATGTTGTTTTCTTCACAGTACTTATTGAATTCATCGGAAGTGAACTCTTCTCCTTGATCAGTTCTAAGGCATTTGATTCTTCTACCACTTTCCTTTTCTACCAATGCTCTGAAAGCTTTGAACTTTCCAAAAGCTTTAGACTTGTCTTTCAAGAATGTGACCCACATCATTCTTGAGTAGTCATCAGTGAGAATCATGAAGTACCTATCACCCTGCACACTCCTAGTTTTCATAGGACCACACAAATCAGTATGCACAAGATCAAGTAAATTGTCTGCTGAGAAAGATTTACCTTTAAAAGTTGAGGAAGACATTTTCCCCAGTTGACACTCTCTGCACAAGGTATTTTTCGGTTTACTCAACACTGGCAATCCTCTGACTACCTTGGTCTTACTGGACTTCACAATGTTATCAAATTTTGCATGGCAAAGTCTCCTATGCCATATCTAGCTATCATCAAATTTAGCCATAAGACATGTACTTACATTTGCATTTAGCTAAAATAAGTTCCCTTTGGTCTGCATACCGATGGCCACTACTTCACCATTATTTCCTTTGATTCTGCACACTCCATTCTTGAACTCTAGAGTGAGACCACTATCATTCAGCTGGGCAACACTCAGAAGGTTGTGTCTGAGACCATCAACCCAATATACATTGTCAGCACTACTCTTTCCATTCAGAGAGATGGATCCTCTTCATTTAACCATACATAGTGCATCATTACCAAAATGAACCACACCACCATCATATTCTTCCAAAGATAGAAACTTGCTCTGGTCACCATTCATATGATGAGAATAGCCACTATCAATAATCCCCTCATTGGAATTATCAAAGCGGGAGATAAGAGCCTTCTTTTTTTACACATCTTCCTTTACTGCAACAAACACAATGTCTTCATTCTCTTCGTCTTCTGATTCCTCATCTGTGACACCTTCATCAACTACAACAAAGCAGTTTTGCCGGTTCCCTCCTTTGAATTTCTTGAACCTCTCCAGTTTATCCTTTTTATCACCATTAGGATGGTTTATAGCAATATGTCCTATCCAGTTACAAGAAAAATATTTCAAAGGGAGCTTACCTCTGTATTTACTGGTTCCTTTTGGAAGTTTCCTGGCAAGAAGAGCTTCAAATTCCATCAGGATCTCCTCATCATCCATTTCTCTGCTCTGCCTCGGTTCACCACTGGTGCATGCTTCCTTTCCTTTTCTTGATGATACAACAGAGGCTTTAAAAGTTGATTCAGTCGTTTGAACACTGCCATCAAAACTATTTAGCTCATAGGCTGTCAACTTTGCAATGATGAAGTCAAGGGATACCTTAGTCTTGTCTATTGATCTCAACTCTTGAATAGCAGCAACCGTTATTGCATAGACCGGTAACAAGGATCTCAAGACTTTTCTTACAATAGTGGAGTCTTCTATTTTGCCTCCTGCACTCTTGATGTCTCCAACAACAGTTTTGATTCTTATTCCATATTGTTGAATTGTCTCTCCTTCAACCATCTACATGTCTTCAAACTTGCCCCTAAGGCTATCTTCTTTAGCCTATTTTACATGCTCATCACCACCAAAGATACTCTCAAGAGTGTCCCATACTTCTTTGGGGTTGTCCTTATCCCAGACATCAATAAACTCAATGTCAGATAAGCTGCTGATTAGGGCTTCCATACTTGCCCATTCTCCTGTATTTCTCTCTTTTGATCATCGGTGAGAGTACCAGTAGGAATAACAAAGGCATTCTCAACATAGCTCTAGTATTGAGCACCCATGCTTCTTATGTATATCTTCATTCTATCTTTCCATATATTGAAATTCTCTCTGTTGAACTTTGGACCTTCCCTCTTCATCATTACAATAGGATCTTTCCCTCAAGCGGTTAAGTTTACAACATAGAGGACCTGGAGGATGCTCTGATACCAATTGATAACTCAATGATGAATGGATAGTACCAAACCAGTACTGAGAGGAGGGGTGAATCAATACAGGGAGAAACACATTCTTAAAACTGATTTGTCAGTAGACACTATGCTTTGGCAAACAAACAGTAACACCGGTCTTAAACAGAGTACAATCGGCTAAACCTAGAATAACGGAGACATGCATAAACTGGTTGACACTTATCTTTTCATACAATCTAATAATTCATTTCCATTTCACCCTAGTGCATGAATAGGTAATCTATCACCAAAAACATAATAATAGCTAGTTCAACATGTTTTACCGTCATACATAAGACACTGAACCATCACATGAAAAACACCACACATGACACAGATTTTTCACGTGGAAACCCAACTGGGAAAAACCACGATGGGGATGAATACCCACAAGCTATTTTGAACTCTTTAGAAGTCCGCTTTGTTAGGATCCTTGTCCGGTTAAAGACTAATACAATAGGTTATGTTAGGAACCGATCCTATTAGGGATCACCCAGTTAAGGGATGGCTAGAATACCCGGTTAAGGGTTGAACCCTGTTAAAGGTTACGTTGTTAGAGGATTTCAAGAACTTAGTGGATTTGAGTCACCCTATCAAAGGATTTATAGTAAGCCGGTTAAAGCTACCCAGTTAAGGGATTTCCCAACTATTGAAGTGGCTAGAGGTCAACAGGTATTATAATGATTTGGTAACAACACTCAATGCCAATGCAGATCCGCTTTAGCTCCTCTTCACCTTCTGCACTAACACTCTGCAGGTATCACTTCTTTCCTTTGGTTTGGCAAGAATCACATATCTCTTCACTTGGATACACACACACACAACTTTTGCCAACAACTTCAGAAAGAAACACAACATCGACTTTATAAGAAACAGATAGGTCAGTAGCATAAACCCTAAACCCTAAACCTATTAATTTAAGCAATTCAAATGGTTCAAAACTAACCGTTGAGCACATTGTATTAAATGCAACAGTCTTGAATCGATCTCAAGATGTTCTCCATTGTTCATTTTCCACCGCTTTCATGGTGGCTGATAACCCATCACGTGTTTTCACCATTTACAGACTTCGTACATTCTCGAGGTAGATATGAACAATCTCCTTCATGCAAGATCCTTCACATGCACAAGGCTGACGTGGCAACACAATCTGTTCTTCATTGCAATACTAACTCATCACACAAAGTCACCAGTTGAGTCACACAGGCTTGAAACTCATCAACCGGAAACCCTGGGACTACCAACTTGTAGTCATACAAAGCTGAGACTACCAACTAGTAGTCATACAAAGCTTCCATGTACCAGTTCTCATATGAACATACCGGTTCACCTTGAATAGACACACCACTTCACTTTGGCACACATACCAGTTCACAATGTTATATCGGTTTTCTCCTATACCGGTTCTTGGTAACATGTCGGTTCTCTCTTCACAAATACCAGTTATTGACATCAATGACAACATACAATGTCATCATGTCCTCATACTGGTTCGCATAATGCCAACATAGTCAATGGGTATAAATGGACCTAGCAGATATACTTTATGTCTAGAATAGGAAGAGACTGCGGATCATCTTCTTCTCCATTGCAAATTCTCCAGTCACTCCTGGTGGCATTTCATGGGAAAACTAAGAATCTTTAGCTCCTTTCCAGCAGGGCTGGATAAGTGGTTTTTTCAATGGCCTAAACCGACAGGTAAGCCTATTTTTGCTGATTAGCTATTTATCCTCCCATCACTTCTGATTTAGGAAATTTGGAAAGAAAGGAACCGCAAAATCTTCTAGGGTAAAGAAATGAGCCTATTGTCTCTTTGTGGGAAAATTGAGAATCACCTGGCTGAGCTCCTGAGTGAGGCTGCCCAATCCAAATCATTAAAGAAAAATTTGTTCACGGATTGGGATTGTAAGATTAAGCTAGTTTTTCCAAACCTACTCATTCCACCGATCTTCGAACTGGGCACCCTGGTGGATCAGACCAATCCAAGAGTGGGGGTAAAAAAGAGATGCACAAGAGGATGGGTGGAGCAAGGTAAACTTTGATGGTGTTTCTGTAGGAAATCTAGGTCAAAGTGGTATTGGTTGTATTCTGAGGGACTCTAATGGTCTCTGTATAAAAGAAATCTCTGAAAAGATTGGTGTGGATACTAATAATGAAGCAGAATTCAGAGTGGCTTTAAGAGGTCTTCAGTTAGGGAAGGAGCTAGGGGTGTAGAGAATTAATTTGGAGGGAGACTCATTAAATGTTATTAATGTGATCTGCTATAATAGCATCCCTATTTGGCACCTTAACCTGTGGCTTCAACCGATCCTGGCGCTACTAGTTATCTTTGATGAATTTTGGGTTAGCCACATCTATAGGGAAGGTAATGGTGAAGCTGATAGACTTTCTAAATTGGCTATAGCCATGGGTGATCCCACCTGAATATCCATCGAGGATGATTTTCTGTTGGGCCGGTTGGTGATGTGGCATTGGTTCCACCAGTTGACATGCTATCCTCACTTTCCATTGAGGGGGACGCTCTCTGGTTGGGTCTATTGATGGTTGCGCTCTCTTTGATTCTTTCTACAACTTTCGGTTGTGGAAAAAAATGGTGCTTTGCTCCCCAATAGCCACTTTACCCCCTTTCCACTTTATGGTCATGGTTTTCAGTGGAGAGATTGACCGTCTAGCCTGTTAACTTGTTAAGGTTTCTTCTTACCAATGAGATGTGACGCATTGTTGGCATCATTGATTAGTGCCAGTTTTTGGCCATGTGGCAATTAAATATAAGTGCGCTTTATTAATATCTAGTTACGATTAGATCCTCTCAAGATTTGTTTATGATCACTTGATGCTTAAAGTCGGTCGACACTAAGTTTAGGTGCTTTGGCACAGATGGTTTTTTGGATACTGGCAGCTCATGCATGTGGGTGTTTACTGGGTATGAATTACTTGTAGGGTGCCATATTCTCTGGTTTGATCTCGTGCTATTTAACAATGGTATACCCTTTCTTTCCATCAAACAATTTCTTTCCTCTCTTGGCGACTCGCTATGGAGACCCCAATCCTCCTTGAAGCTACTTGTCGCTAGATGGCTTTCCTGGGCAAAATTATAGACAGACGTCTACAAGAGGTCCTCTTCTCTCGGCATCCTCTTATTCTCCATAGCCTCAAGAGGATTCTGGGAAAGGAATTCCTTATGGCTTCCCATAGGTATAGAGCCAATGACAATATCCCTATTTTTTTTCTTGCAATGATAATTTACATGGGGACTATTAAGTAGAAAGAAAAACTGTTAACGCCAATGATGTTTAAGCATCATCTGTTGGGGGAAATAGATGCTATATTGGACAATATTGATGCCAATCTTAGAATTCCGCTTCCCCAAAATTACTATATGTCACTAAGCAATAGAGCAGAGCTGAAGAAGCTTGTGATTGTTAATTCTCTGGATTTCAAGTCTCTCCAAGCAACCTGGCCTAACATCTCTAGGAACATTGATTTCCTACTTAAAGCAGCTCGCATACAAAGTAGGTTCACGTCAGAATGGAAGGCAAAATTTATTTGTGATGAAGATCTAGCGGGTATCGATGACTTTGGGATTTTGGAGAATGAAGATTTGGTGGATAGAAATGACTGGGGTTTATGGTTGGGCAAAGAGTGGTTCCCAAACGACTACTGACTCCCAAAGGAGAAGGCAAAATCGACATCTCATTGGAACTATGGCATGGAATGTCCCATTGTCCTAGATGTGGCTAATGTTCTTGTGGGTGATACTTCTGAAGACTCTCTTTGACTCCAGTTGTCATTAGGCCCTCTGGTCTCTCTATTTTTTGAGATTATTTGTTTTTGTCTTAAAACCTTTGTATCTTTGAGAGGTTGGTATATGTTTGTACTCATGCAGCCTTCAGGGCTGGTCTTTCTTATCTTGGGACTAGAGCTAAGGTAGGGGGTTTTCTTCCTGATTCTTTCCCCCTACCGCTCTTTCTGAATCAGGCCTTGTGTTGTCTTTTTTGTTTAATACAAGGGTGCTGCCCCTCTGCAGCTATTTACTTATTAAAAAAAAAATCTATTTTGACTTTAATTGCAAAACACTTTGTTATATAACTAATGATTTAATATTGTCTATAAATAAATTACTTCAAAGGTTTTTTAATAAATGAGTCAATGGGGTAATAAAAAATTTATGAAAAGCTATGGTTTAGTGTGAGAACTTCTAAATTAAATTTGGCAGGCTATCTTGTATGGCATTTCCTAATACAATTATAGGGTCACGATATGTTAGGTAGTCTAGGGTAACAAGGGAACTATAATATTGAATAGGTCATAACAAAGGTGGCTAATAAGGTTATTTAGGTAAAATATTTAGGATTGTGGTGAATTTATACACCAAACAAGTTAAGTTGAGCATTATGCAAAATTGATGTAGTGTTAATTACAAATTAGATAAGAAACTAGTTAGGGTATCTATAGAGTACATAATGAAAAAATGATAGATTCAAAGATAAAAGAACACAAATCTTAGAATATTTCAAGATAAGAACTAGTATGAGTATTGAAATAAGATACAAGAAGGGGATCAAAGAAAAACCATTTTCTCTAAAATTAGTAAAACTTAAATTATGACGATTAATTTAATATTTGTAAACTAAAAATGAATATTTGATATGTTAACATATTTTTGTACACCAAATTAGACTTCTAAGATGCTAAATCCTTTCAATTCAGATGGAAAAACACTAAGCATGTATAATAGTGCTTTTATCTATCATATATTATAACGTAGTGTCAACCATGCAATCACTATTTTTTTTATTTTTTTAAAATGAATTTGTACAAATTTGGCTCAGAGCATGTAGTACAAGTTATATATTTTTATAGTTTATTTGAGTTTATTTATTTGGAGGGGGGCCATGTTTAAAAAAATATCATTAACTATAAATGTATGATAACTCACATGAAAATAATTGAACAAATTAATTTTTAAAATGATTAAATAATTATGTATCCATACAATTATATTCAAAATTGATTAATGAAAGAAAAGAAAAGAAAGTTCAAAAGAGATCAGATTTTCTATTTTTTACTTTAAGTGCATATTATTACTTTTTCAAATAAGGATCTTAGGGATCTAATTCATTAGTGATAAAAATAAGGAATTAGAAATAGAAAATAGTGAAGTGTTACCAAGGAAAGGAAATTTAGAGAATTAGAGAGTATAATGAATGCATGGAGAGCTAGAAGTGGTCAAAAATAATATTGAAAAGTGCTAGTTAATTGGTATCTAGAGACAAAATATTTTTAAATATGAATTTATTTTGTCATTGATGTCAAACTTGTTGGTCTGGATGAGTTACTTTGGGTTCAAAAGTAATTTTGTATTGTGCAGTTGTATGTGTGTTGTTTAGTTGTGAGGAGGATGTGTCATTGTATGGAGAGCGTGGTAAGGTATTTGTGATGACAATTGGTGATGTCTTATACTATTTTTGGAGTTTTTTTGGTGTTTTCCATACATTGGTGATATATTTTAGAGAAGTATGACTATCCTAGTGAATAATCTATCACACATTTTGGTTTGGTACGTGGTGGATATATATCAAATAGTTATGAAGTCTTAAAGTAATGTTTGTGGATTTATAATATCTTCATATGTTAGGGTTTTAGTGATCAAATGATCTTGAGTTACAATTATTTAAGTCTGCGTTCAGGCCAGAGTAGTGACAATGTAATGTTAAGAGAAATATGTTGCGTTCCTTGGATTTGAGATTGATAGGGTGATGCAGATAGTTGTTTTGGGTTACTTGATAGCATATGTTGTTATGTTGATAGTGCTGAAGATGGTTTCTAATGTATTTTAAATTATGAACTACTATCTACATTCTAGTAGATGCAACTTTCTACAATTTAGTCCTATTGATGTTGTTATATCATATCAATTATATCATGCTTTAAAGAAATGATCTATAGTGTGTAAAAGACACTAATCTATATTGCTTAAAGTTGTGCAACTTAGCCTGCAAGCCACTCCCTGAGTAACGAACTCCCTGGCCTTTGGCCTAAACTTTGGAAATAGTTTCATATATACTATGAGTGTCTCTCAACATGGTTTTTCTTAGTTTGGGTTTTCCATGTAAAAGTATTCATATTTATGTATGAACGGTTTTTTATTTCAGTTATTTACTTTCATACTTATCGTAGATGGAATGAATGTTTTATAAAATGATAAAATGATTATGTTTTAGTACATGTTGATTCAAACCCCATCTCAATATCTAGTAGTGTTCAATAATTGGTATCAAAGCAAGGTTCCTAAAGTTGAAGCCTAAAATTTGAGGTAGATCCAGATTTTTGAACACTATATTTTATTTTGATATGGATTATATGCAACAAAATGAATGGAACATGAATTTTGTCGTAGACATGGGTTGATAATTGAGATAAGATATAGAAAATCTGGATGAAAGTAGAAATAAATGAAAAAATGTTGAAGTGCACATCACCTACCTGAGTAAGCCACTTGATGATCTTGAAAAAAAAGCTAATGAAAAAACCGGTGAAGTGGATATGCTAAGAAAAGAGTAGAAGGAGGATAGAGAACAAATTGGCAAAGGTTTGAAGATTAGAGATGGAAGTGAAGTACTTGGTGTGATGCTTAGTGCTCAAAAGAAAAACAAGGATAAAGGTGGACTTGGATTTCAAAATGATGCAAGCTCAAAGAGGTTTAGTAAAGGAGACAAAGAAAAAGAAAAGGTCAAGGATGAATTGAAAGACTCAAATGAAGATCAACAAGATTTAATTCTAGTCCAAAATAAGAGGATTGAGAGAAGGACTACTCTTGATCAAACTAGGTATTCATCAAACTTTAATGGTAACTATTATTCATGCAATAAATTTGGACATAGAGCTAGCGAATGTAGATGTTAGACCAAATCTTAATCATTTAATGGTCAATGCTACACTTTCAATAAGTTTGAACATAAAGGAAATGAGTTCGAAAGTAGAATGGTATAGAATGCATATTGGAATATAGGCTATGGTAGAAATGTTTTGTCATTCAATGGATATTCCTATTCTTGAAAAAAAATTGGACACAAAGGTGCTGAGTGTGGGTGAAAACATCAACAGAAATAGAAATCGTTCAATACAAGGTCTAATATATTATAATTTAAATAAAATAGGACATATAGCTAGGTATTGCAGAGAGAGAAATGAGAAGTCTACTAATTCAGTAAAGAAAATTGATGTTATCGTATGTGCAGGATCATGGTGGGCCAAATAGGCCCTTAACTGGTAATGAATATTAAAAAAAATGTAATTAGGCAACTTGACGTAAAAATTTGAATATGTTATGAACATTATTTTAAAAATATGTAAAAATAGAATGTGTAGAAAAGTGAATGTAGTTTCTAAGCTACTAGTTGTTTTCTTTAAAAATAAATGTATTTGACAAAAAATTAAAATTTCAATGCAATAGTACCAAAATTTCAAGAAAAAGTTAAGAAGCAAGTATCTGTCTGACCACCCTAACCATAATCAAATCATAATATTTTTTTATAAGATTTTAGATATAAGTAGAATAATCATGTCTAGATGTTACACATATATTTTTGTATATTTTCTAAAATAAATAATTAACCAGAATTTTTATACTACAACTTTTTAAAAATATAAAAACTCCTATGTTTGACCACCATAACTTGGTCAAAACTTTATGAAATTCAATTTTTTTCTTAATCCTATGTATACAAAGCATAGAATGTTACACATATTTCAAATTTAAAAAATGTGGTATCATTTGGAAGTTATAGATATATTTCAATCAGCCTATCAATCAGGGCTTTCGTCAAAATATTGCCACTTTTTGTCCCCTCATGATCTTGCACATATTGGTTAACAAAGAAAAGGGGAAGATGAAGATGAATTGGGTGAGCAAAATAGAAGAAAAGGTGGAAGAAAAAAGTGAGGATGGATCCACACCCTTTATTGGTGCAAATTCCTCCTCTTGTAACTAGATAGCATGCACTGTTTGGATGATGAGTTGTTTACAATATGATATAATTTTGGAAGGTGTTTTAGGGGGGTTTGGGATGGTTTATTTGTTTCCAGAACTATTTATGAAAAAGTGATAAAATATAATATCGACTTTATGATCTATAATGGTAATATACATTAATGTTTGTGCAACCCTAGTTGGTGGGTGCAATGGATAAAATAGGATATTAAGTTCATTTTGATAATTTTTTAACATACTATTTTGAGAGATCTTACATGCAAAGAAGATTTTTTGTATGGTCAGTGTGTTTGAAGTGTATTTCTTATAAACCCTAGTTTTGTTATAGACTAAAAAATGAGTGAGATGGCTACTTGAACTATAGTTGACTCTAAGCTAAAGCCAAAACCTATTTTCAAGCCATACCCTAATGTGGAAATGGTCTTAGATAAAGATGGAGCATTCTTGAATGTTTGATTGGTTCCATTTACATCAATTATGTCAAGGCATACATTCATGTCAACCTAGAAGAAGTGAGAGATTATAAGTTTCACAACATTTGAGAGAAGATTACAATAGGTGATTCAATTACTTTTAAGGATCAGAATAAGAGCATTCTAGCGATAGGGTTATATATTTGAATGGATTTTCTTGATTTTACCTATGAGATAGAATAGGTTAGGATTATTTTGAGTCATATTCATGATGGTATGATGGATATAGACAAACCTTATAATATTATTAGATGTGCCATAAAGGTATTGACCATCTTGTGTATGAATGGTATAACTCAAATAAAGAAGTTTGTGAAAATGATATAGTTTCAAGTCTAACTGCTCTAAGGTTAGATAAAAGAGCTATAATAATTGAAGGCATAATTTATCTAGGAGTTAGACATGTAACAAAATATTTAGCATGCAAAGTATACTATCAAAACTAGGAGGTTTGGCCACCATGACAATAATCTATACAACACATTAGATGGTGATTTTTGGTGAAACATTTGACATTTGTGAGCTCCTAAGACAACAACTACTAAAAGACATCAAAAAAATAAAGAAGAATATTAAGTATGCATTCAAGTATGGTTCCTTGATCATATATTTAGCTTTCATGTTTATGAATGAATTTTTGGGAAGGGATATTCATGCTTGGGAAAAGTTTTTCCATGTTGTGGTATAAATTAGAGAACACATTTGGAGTTTTCGAATGAATAAAAAAGCATGTAATACTACACTCTTGGTGGCTCAAAATTTTCCTTTGTTCCATAATAAGTTTTCTCCATCCTTAACTTATCCATTTGCATCTCATCAATTCATTCATCCATTCATAATCTTCCTTAAAAATCATGAGATGGTCCTTAAAAATTATACTAGTCTCGATTCCATAATAAGTTGCCTCCATCCTTCACTTATCCATTTACATCTCATCAATGCATTCATCCATTCATAATGTTCCATGCCTTGCTATACCATGGGGAAAAATGAATACAATATTTCTTGAGGATAATATTGATATATGTCCTATACATCAATTAGTGATCTAGATATCTTTCAAAAACAAAAAACAAAAAAACTTTCAAACTCCAAAAAAATCAAACGACCTTCAAAATTCCAAAAAGAAAAGAACATCAATAAATAATCTAAAAACATCAAATAATGTTGGAATTTACAAAAAAAAAAACCTTTTAGAATCCAAAAATTCAAAAGACCTTCGAAATAAATAAGAAAGAATAGGAAAAAGAAATATTAAAAAACATCAAATAACCCTAGAAAACCAGAAAAATTGGTAAATAATAAAAAAGCAAAAAAAAAATCCATCCCTCATAATAAATTATCCCCTTGCATTAACCAACATTTGAGTAGACACAAGCACAAAATAGGCAAAATGTTGAGGATAACAAATCATGCATCAACAGACAAGAATATAAGCTAGCCTACAACCTAACTGATCAACTACCTATCACTTTTAACTTCATTATCAAACAACGCGCCTTTATGGATACATTGTTCCAAGAATAGGCACCCTGTCAAATATTATGCCCTAACGATTACATCTTTTGTACAATGAGAATCCTATCAAACATTATCCTGACAAGAAACACATCTTTGGTAAGAAGATCAGTATGGCTATTAAGTCATCAGGTCAAGTGAGTCTTAAGTTTTCTTAACTTTTCATTTGATTTATCTTATATCGTATTCTTATCTTGATCGAGGATATCCACAAGTAATCAAAGGTGTAGGGATGTATCATTATTTTTATCTTTCAATGTTGTTTGTAGTTTGTCTTGACAATATTATTGGGACAACTACATTCCTTGTGTGTGATTAGGGCCCAAAAAGTAACTACAAGGTCATTTAATGCTTTATTGCATTAGGATTAACATACTTTGTGGTACTACTTTCTCACATATTTTGATAGGGATCTATTGTTAGTAGTATGAGTCATAACACTCCTTGTCTATAATGTGTCTATTAAATTAAAGGGGATAGTACTCACCTTGCTCTTACCATACCTTGGTGCAATATATCCATTTTCCACATAAGAATACCATATGATGATGTTATTCTACATTAGTGAAACCGCAGTGAAAGCTCAAGGTTAATCTGTCAATTAATTTTCAATCAATCAAGAATGTCTCTATGTGATATCAATCAACCCATGTCTATCATCGACTAAAATTCTTCACTTATTATTGATCATTCTTCTATTTTATTATATTTCATCTTTTTCGAACAATCTTCTTCTTCATTTTAGAGATCATTCATGCCTTTTATGTACAAAAAATCTCTTGAGGGGGCACCAGGATACTACAGAGTGGGAGATATACTAGGGCAAAATTTTTAACATTATTTCTTTGAAACAATGCTCAAAATTGCATTGTCTCAAAGAGATGCAAAATGTAGACACCTAAAATTGCCTTAACACTTGTGAATGCCACTTTTACTAATTTTTCTCATAATTAATTAAATAATTTTAATTATTTAATTAATATAATTTTATTCTCCTCTTCTAAATTCAAAAATTAAATTTTTCCTCTCTTCTCATGATTAAACAATTTTTAATTATTTAATTAATCTTCTCTTCTCCCATTTAATTAAATAATTCTTTATATCAAACATTCATAATTAAATAAGTTATTTAATTTATTTAACTGTCCCTTATTTTCAAAAGCCAATTTTCCTTAAAATAAATAAAATCCTTCTTTTATTTATTTCACTTAATGCACATGTTTAAATTATTTTTATTATTTAAATGACTAATTATTTACCTTTACTAACTACCTGTCACTCTAAAATTTACACTCAAAATCACCATTTTTTGATAGAGTTGATTAATCCACCTCACTCCCAATCAATTCACTTAATAGCCTAGCCATCTCCCCAAAGAGATCAATCAAATTACAGAACTAATCAATAAATTCCAATCACATGAGCAATCAACTCTCAATCATATTGTCTCGAGAATCCTCAATCCTCGATCATTTTTCTCCTCTTTTAATCTGAACCATTGATTCATATCATGAAATCTATAAAAGAGAACCTGATTCTAATTCATCAATAATCATAGTCTTCCTACATTTTGTGCCAACATGCTACTGACAAAGTGCTATGTTTCTAAGAGCTAAACTACATACAACACAAAAGGGAGAAGAACAATTGAGGCTACTTGCAAGGATGTTATTATGGTTTGAATTTCATGGTTATTACATTTAATTGTATTCATTTCTAATCTTGTATTGATTACAATTAAAAATTTGTAACTAACATTGAGTTTTTGGTTACTCGTATCATCTATTATATGCTAATTCAATAATCTAGTTGTACAATATGAATATGCAAGGTCTATGCAAAATGATAGGAAATTGATAAAATTCAACATAAATAGTAAGATATGGAACTCAAAATCAACACAATAGAAGAAAATCTCGAAATAATGGACAAAGAAGAAACTATTGCAACAGTCTGAAAATCGGTTTTTCAATGAAAATATGTCAAATATAGTTGCTGGATACCCCATATTGAGGGTGTCCTTATCAACAAAAAGTTTAAGATCATGTATTAGAAGGCTTATTACGTCTTTCTCACTAAAGATCAGCTAAAAAATTTCATTCTTCATCATTTGCAAAAAGTAGGTATAGTTGTTGACATGATGATTGATAACAAGGATGGAATGCATCAAGTTCCTCTAATAGTGTAGTTAGAATAGAAAGATAGAAATAAAGAGATATACAATAGATTTTATATTTTTTTATATTACTATTATAAAGTTCTAAGTTAATGTTCTGTAATCAAAAGAAGTATCATATCAAATGCTTTTCTATTTTCTTTTTTTGTCCTCTCTATTGTATATCTCTTTATTTCCGTCTTTCTATTTTTATCTCTCCTCTATCTTTCTATTCTAACAACACTATTAAATGAACTTCATGCATTGCATCTTTGTTATCAATCACCATGTCAACAACTATACATACATTTTACAAATGATAAAAAAAAAAAAAATTTACAAAATATTTAATGCTCTTCATCTCAAATAAACTACTATTATCAATGATTGTGTCAACAACCATGCTTACTTTTCGCATATGGTGAAGGGTGAGATTTTTTGAAAAATATGTAATGCTCTGCATCCCCATGTAGGACAGAACTATAACGTAATACAACGATGGTTCATACACAGACTTTTTAATGAAATCAGCTGCATTACCATGCCCGTGTTGAAAATAAGTGTGTTGGAACCCTTGGCTATATATGCACGCATTTAAAATTCATACAATTTTGAAAGGGCGTCTTCCTTCACTCCATGTAAATTAGGGCCTCTTCTTCAGTGCATCTAGAGTGCTCATTTATCTAACATTGTAAATCATCAGTGTAAAATACTTGTTATGTTATAACATAATCAAACGTTGTTTAAAAAAGGTTAAAAGTGAAAGGAGACTAGGGTAAGATCGTTCACAGGATGCGCAATCACGCTGATGAGATTGAGAAAGTCGTCTCGAAAGTCATGCTTCTCGAGAATGTGATTAGGAAGAATCTCTGCCGTAGAAAATATTGCCGTTGGGTATTTGCTCCCAGTGCCACCCACATTGCGACATTCTCCAAATATTGATGTTATGATGGTGAGTAATTTCTCTTTAATGTAAACTTTGTTTGTTAACAAATTAATATGGCCAATTTATTCATATGAGATGAAGATTAAATTAAATGCAACGACCTTTTAAAAATTTATTTCTTGTACCATCTTTAAGAAGACACTAGTCTCATGTTAATATTTTTTCTTCTAAGATCTTCAAAGAAACACATATTAAACTAATTTTATTTGTTTTGATTAGATTATTTTTATAGCAAGGAGTACTTGAAAACAGAATGACTTAAATCACATACATTAAGCTTACATTTCTAGGCTTAAAAGTGTTAACATTCAGAGGTGACTGGCTTAGTATGTTGCTTACGATGTGTGGTTGTTGGAAATGGGACAGAACACAAAAACAAAGTAAGGAGATAAAAGAGCAACACACTAGAAAGACAAATTTTTTATTTAACAAACCATATTTTCATCCATCACTGAACTGATTACAAACGTCTCTTTTTATTCAGGTCGTTAGATGTTTCTGGAAGCTGGAGGTAGTTGGAAGAAAATTCCAGAATTCTGCATAAAATAATATTTATCTAACTGCAGATACGAGAAGGACTGATTGAACCTACCATCGAACTAGGAAGGTTCGCTCAAACCCCCCCTCAAGGTTTGATTGAACCTACCATCAAACATAGGTTTGATCAAACCCCAGGTGGGTTTAAGGGTTCAATCGAGCCACTTAAAATATTTATTTTTAAGGGGTTCAACCGAAACCCCCCATTCGATCGAACCCAATTTAAAATTGCTTTTTGACAAACTTCTATAAAATCCAAAAACGACAATTAAACTGGCATTTTCAAACTTGTGTTTTTTTGTGCCTAGAGGGGGTTAGAGCGAACCCAACGTCAACACCACATCATCGTGCCCTGTCTATAGCAACCAACGCATCTCACCTTTCAACTTTCGACCTAAATTATTTCAAGTGCACAAAATAACCCTTTTTTTGTTTAATAATGTCTTTTTTATTAAATTTATTTAAAAATTAATAAATAATTTGTTTCTTAATTTATTTTTTAATTAAATAATTGTATATTTATTATTTTTCAGCATTTTAGAAAAACGTTTGATAATTTAATGTTTCGATTTAAATTTGTCAATTTGTTTTTAAAATTACATAACTGTATATGTAATTTTTTTTCAAATTTTTAAAATAATGTTATGAAAAACTTAGAAAACAAAGGTAGTAAATTAGAACTTACAAAAACATTAAGAAAAACATTAGCAAAAAAAAATTTAGAAAAATATTACAAATCTAAATATAATAAATTAAAACGTTGGAAAAATTAATAAATTAAAATTTAAAAAAACATTGGAAAACTTTGATAACAAATCTAAACAAATTAGACAAAATAAATCCTCTACAATGTGATCCCTTTTCACATCCTATTACACACACAACATGACCCCTTACAACCCCTTAAGACCACATATGCCCTTGATGACACTATACGTTCCCTTAGGACCATAGAGGATCACATAGTGGACCCTAAGGGGTCACTGGTGGTCCTAAGGGGTCACACATGTGTTCTAACATGTGTGATCCCTTAGGACCGACTGTGACCCCTGATAAAATCCTCGTGTGTATAACATACCCCTTAGTCCATTACATAGTGTCCTAAGGGGTCATATATGGTCCTAAGGGGTCACGCATGTGTTAACAAATGCATGACCCCTTAGGACCACATAAGACCACTTATAACATCCTAGTGTAAATATGATCACTTAAGATCACATGTACATTGTCCTAAGGGGTCACGCATATGTTCTAACACATGCGTGACCCCTTAGGACCACATATGACACCTTACAACATCCTAGTGTACATACAACATTCCCCTTAGGATCACATAGTGTCCTAAGGGGTCATATGTGGTCCTAAGGGGTCACTCATGTGTTCTAACACATGCATGACCCCTTAGAACAACATATGACCTGTTATTAAATCCTATCTTGAATAACATACCCCTTAGTCCATCACAAAGTGTCCTAAGGGGTCATATGTGGTCCTAAGGGGTCACTTATGTGTTCTAACACATGCATGACCCCTTAGAACAACATATGACCCGTTATTAAATCCTATCTTGAATAACATACACCTTAGTCCATCACATAGTGTCCTAAGGGGTCATATGTGGTCCTAAGGGGTCACGCATGCGTTAACACATACGTGACCCCTTAGGACCATATATGACCCCTTATAACATCCTACCATACATACGACATTCTTGTTAGGATCACATAGTGTCCTAAGGGGTCATATGTGGTCCTAAGGGGTCATATGTGGTCCTAAGGGGTCACGCATGTGTTCTAACACATATGTAACCCCTTACAAAATCCTACTATGAACGACATACCCCTTAGTCCATCACATAGTGTCCTAAGGGGTCATGCATGTGTTCTAACACATGTGTGACCCGTTAGAACCGCATATGGCCCCTTGTAAAATCCTAGTTTGAATGACATACCCCTTAATCCATCACATAGTGTGCTAAGGGGTCATATATGGTCCTAAGGGGTCATGCATGCGTTACAACATGTGTGACCCATTAGGACCACACATGACCGCTTAAAACATCCTAGTGTACATACACCATTCCTCTTAGGATCACATAGTGTCATAAGGTGTCATATGTGATCCTAAGGGGTTACGCATGTGTTCTAACACATGTATGGCCCCTTAGAACCACATATGACCCCTTATAAATTCTTAGTGTGAATGACGTACCCCTTATTCCATGACATAGTGTCCTATAGGGTCATATGTGCTCCTAACGGGTCACACATGCGTTAACACATGTGTGACCCCTTAGGACCATATATGACCCCTTATAATATCCTAGTGTACATACAACATTCCCCTTAGAATCATATAGTGTCCTAAGGGTTCATATGTGGTCCTAAGGTGTCACGCATGATGGTATGATGAAAGAATAAGTATCTAGTAGAATACTAAGAGGGGGGGGGGGGGGTGAATCAGTATACTAAAAAACTGATACAAACTCCCAAACTCAAAAATAAACTTATCAACAATTAACTCAATCAAGATAATATCTCAAAGATTACCAACATCAACTTGTTTGACTGTTATGATAACTTAACAGTAAACAAATTCAATCTTGTAAACATAGAAAATGCTTAATCATATGTCAACATATTCATCTCTCAATGCTTCCAATTATCATGCCTTATAAGAATAATTAAGTAGTTAATCAAATTAGCAAATAAGATCATAACCATAAAAGTATTCACCACCTGCCACAAATATTTATATGTGGAAAACGTAAATAGGTAAAAACCATGGTGAGATGAGACTCACAAGGATAGCTATCTGAACTCTTCTAAAGTTCACCCTATTAGGAGCCAAGCCTGTTAAAGCTTTTACAATAAGTCATGTTAAGAACTAATTCTGTTAGGAATCACTTGGTTAAGGGATTTACAAATATCCCTTGATGAAAAGCACAATAACCTGTTAGGAGTAACCTTGCTAAAGGATTTGAGAATACAAACTAATGGACCACCTTGTCAAAGGATTTAGAAAGTAACCAAGCTTGTTAGAGCTTACATGGTTAGGGGATTTCAATTTCTATCATAATTGTTAAAAAGCAACAGGTTTTCTTGATCTATCTAAATAACACTACATCTGCTTGATCAGATCCTTCTTAAGCTTCAATCCACCTTTACTGAAATTACAGATCCATCCACCAATTAGGAAACCACACACTCAACTTATGCCAATCTTGTCAACTTTTCCAACACTTTACAAAACAATATCATCGACCTTAAATACAAATCAGCTAGGTTGGTAACATAAAAAAAACCTAATTCTCATCATCGAGATTATGAACAAGATAGTACAATCTTGACCATTAGAAATCATAACAATCTCTTCACAATAATCAAGAAAATTCCAACCGCTCCATGATTACCACTTCATTGGACAACTTGTAACTCATCACGCGCTATGCATTAGATGCAATCCACTTTGCTCCTTCCCAAGATAACAAACAAAAGTGCCAAATCAATCTGAACTTATCCTCATATAATAATCATGCATATATCCATCATTACCACTCAACATTAGATCTTAAACCAACAAACTTGATCGGTTAGGGTTTAACAGAAAACTACTGGTAGGGTTTATCGGTTACCTAACATAGAAATGTTTAACCCTTTACACCGGTTCAACTTACAAACTACCATATACTGGCTTACAACATCTTCCTTGAAGTTTATGATATTGGTTACAAGGCAATAGCAATAACAACAATAACATCAACAATATCACAAATACCATTCACTGGTTCAATTGACATCAATGACAATATATCATTAATGCAATCTATATACAAAATGCCAACAATCTCCCACTTTGGCATTGATGGCAATACAAATACCAACGCCTCTGATTGCTACTGTGAATTGGTGAATAGGAATCTTGGTTTACATTACCAAGTATTCACCATGCTCTGGTTGTCTTCAATCGGTTGTTGGTTCACCTTATTAGACACATAATTCTTCTCCCCCTTTGACAACAATGCCAAATTGAAAGTAAAACATGTAATTACAAATTTTCACTATGCATCAACATACTACAACTTGATGCTCCCCCTGTGGAATACATCTGCTTCCAAAAATAATCAATCCATGTAAGATTTTGCAAGTAATTCAAGGACTGATCTAATCAACATCATGATCAGCTGACTTCATGAAGAGGGACAATCCCCAACTGACTTCTAAGATACTCAAAAGTAGTCTTAGGCTGAGGTTTGGTAAAGAAATCTGCACGTTACTCTTGGGTAGAAACATACTCTAAGATAACATGTTTACTTTGAACTTTTTCCCTCAAAAAGTGATACTTGAATTCAATGTGCTTTGTCCTTGCGTGCAAAATAGGATTCTTAGAAATATTTATTGCACTTATATTATCACACAAAATCTTTATAGGTTCTCATATCTTCATCTTAAAACCTTCCAAAATGTGTCTCATCCAAATAGCTTGTGTGCAATTCATGTAAGCTTCTATATACTCAGCTTCCATAGTAGATTGTGAAGTACAACTTTTCTTCTTACTACTCCATGAAACTAGCCTTTCTCCTAGAAAGAATGATCCACCGGTAGTACTCTTCTGGTCATCAACATTAGTGTATGCCTTCAAATCAAAGTTTCCTCAATATGGATACCATAATCCATAGTCAACTATACCTTTGAGATATCTAAAAATTCTCTTGCTTGTTATCAGATGTGCTTCCTTTGGATTTTTTTGAAATCTAGCAACTATACCAACTGCATGGGCAATATCCGGTTGACTGTGAACAACATAGTGTAATTTGTCAATCATTGACCTATATTCCTTTTCATCTATAGACTTAGATGCATCTTCCTTGGACAATTTACAACCTGTAACCATTAGAGTTCCAACTGGTTTACAGTCACTCATGCCAAAAGTCTTCAAAACTTATTTCACATACTTAGCATGAGTAATGAATATACCATTCTTCATCTATTGTATCTGCAAGCCTATGAATTTTTTTATTTCCCCTACTAGTGACATCTCAAACTCATTCTTCATTTCATCTACAAAATTGTTGCTCATGACATCATTACCTCCAAATATAATGTCATCAACAAATACTTCACTAACTAGTATTTCATCTCCTTCAGAATTGAGATAAATGTTGTTGTCATCACTGGTTCTTGCAAAGCCTATTTTCATCAGATGTGTATGAAGTCATTCATACCATGCTTTGGGTGCCTTCTTTAATCCATATAAATCTTTATGCAAACTGCATACCATGTCTTCCTTATCTGTCAATGCATAACCATCAGGTTGCTCTATATAAACCTCTTCTTCTAATATCCCATTAAAAAATGCAGACTTAACATCCATCTCGTATACCTTGAACTTCTTATAAGCGACAAATACAAGTAATGTTCTAACTCTTGCTAGTGGTGCAAAATTTTCTCCATAATCTTCTCCTTCTTCTTGCGCATAACCCTTGCAAACTAATCTTGCCTTATTGCTAACTACAACACCATCTTCATTTAACTTGTTTCTGAACACCCATTTAGTACCTATAACTTTCTTGTTTACCGGTCAGGGTACCAGGGTCCAAGTGTTATTCTTCTCAATTTGATCCAATTCCTCCTCCATTGCTTTCATCCAATGATCATCACTAAATGCCTCCTTAGCACTTCTTGGTTCAAAGGTGGAGATCATGCAAGAGTTCTCTCTAATTATCCTTCTAGTTAGTAGTCTAGCATCTTTATCCCAAATAATCTACTTAGGACTATGATTCAGTCTCACATATCTAGGAATAACATGATCATTCTCCTCAGGGTCAGCTCCTTCATTGTCTTCTTCCTCTGAATTTATTTGTTCTGATTGAACAAGTACATCAGGATTTGCTTTACCAGTTTCTGATTTAATAGTTTCAGGTTCCAAAAGCAAAATGCAAGGATCTTCTTCCTTTCTTTGTGAACTGGTTCCTTCTGAAATTTCAGGGCATTCATCTACATGAACATCAATACTCTCAACAATTCTTTGTGTGCAGTTTTTGAAGCATTTTTAGGCCTTACTCTTGGTGGAATAGCCAAGAAATATGCCTTCATCACTCTTAGCTTCAAACTTGCTTATGTAATCACCTCTTTCTATAAAACATTTGCTACCAAATATTTTAAAATAACTAACACCAAGTGATCTTCCATACCAGTACTCATAAGGTGTCTTGTCCTTACCTCTGTTCACTAGAGCTCGGTTCATTGTGTAGATCGTTGTACTTACAGCTTCTCTCCAAAATGTTTTTACTACATTTCCTTGTATCAACATAGTTCTAGCTGCTTCAACCACTAACCGATTGTTCCTTTATGCTATACCATTTTGTTGTGGTGTCCTTGGTGCACCATTCTCATCACAATACTTAGTGAATTCCTCAGAAGTGAATTCACTGCCTTGATTTGTTCTCGGACATTTTATCTTTTTGCCACTCTCTTTCTCAGTTAAGGCTTTGAATGCCTTGAATTTACCAAAAGCTTCATTCTTATGCTACAAGAATGTGACCCACATCATCCTTGAACAATCATTAGTGAAGATCATGAAATATCTATCACCTAAAATGCTTCTAGTTCTTATTAGTCCACATAGATCTGTATGAACCAAATCTAACAAGTGTTCTGCTAAGAAAGACTTTCTCTTGAAAGTAGAAGAATTCATCTTCCCTAATTGACATTCTTTACAAAGGGCATTAACCGGTTTGTCTATCTGAGGTAGACCTTTATCTTAGACTTACTCACTTTAACAATATTGTCAAAAATTATATGACAAAATCTCCTATGCGAAAGCCAACTATCATCTATTTTTGCAATCAAACAGTTGCTAACTTTAGGATTAAGATGAAATAGATTTCCTCTTGTTTGTTTCCTGGTTGCAATCAATTCACCTTTGTTCTCAAAGATTTTGCACATACCATTTCTAAACTCCAGTGGGTATCCTCTCTCATTAAGTTGTTCCATGCTCTAAAGATTGTGCTTTAGGCCTTCAACCCAATAAACATCGTCAGCACTACTCATCCCATTAAGAGAAATAACTCCCTTACCTTTAACCATATAGGGTGAGTCATTGCCAAATCTGAAAACACTGCCATCAAATTCCTTCAAGGAAAAAAAATTTCTCTAATCATCGGTCATGTGATATGAAAAACCACTATCAATGATCCAATCATCAGAGTCATACATCATGGATACTAGTACCTTCTGATCTGATATCTCTTCCTTAATAGCTACAAACACAATATCTTCACTAGCATCATCATCAGATTCTTCATCAGTAATACCACTGTCAATAGAAACAAGACAATCTCTCTTGCTTTTACCCTTATATTTCTTAAATTTGTCTCTCTTTTATTCATTTTCACCATTAGGGCAATTAGCTGCTATATGACCAATCTCATTGCAAGCAAAACATTTAAATAGTAGCTTACCTCTATATTTCCCAATGCCTGTAGGCAATCATTTTGCCAACAATTCTTCAAGCTCCACTAAATTGTCTTCGTCATCAACATCTTTGTTGGATCTAGATTCATAGCTATGGCTGGTATCTCTACTTCTTCTCACAGATGGGCTAGAGACACAAGCTTTGAATGCAGATTCTGATTTTTGTACACTACCATCATAGCCATTTAGTTCAAAAGTAGTAAGTTTGCCAATGATAGAGTCAAGAGTTACCTTTGTTCTATCAATGGATTTCAGCTCTTGAATAGCTGCAACTCGGATAGCATAAACCGGTAGCAGGGTTCTCAGTACCTTACTAATCATTGTGGCATCTTCCACTTTCCCTCCTGCACTCTTTTATCCTTTGACCATACTGTTGGATATTCTCACCTTCAGACATTCTCATGTCATCAAACTTTCCTCTTAAACTCTCCTCTTTAGAAATCTTAACATGTTCATCACCACTATAAATCTCTTCAAGTTTTTTCCACACTTCATATGTAGTTTCAAGACCATGAACATCTACATATTCAGCATCAAACAGGGAACTAATAATAGCCTCTAATGCTTGATGATTCTCTTGTTGTTCTTTCTTCTAATCATCAGTCAAAGTTCCAGTAGGTGCAGTATACTTAGTTTTTATATGATCCCAATACTGACTTCCTAGACTCTTAATGTAAATCTTCATTTTTTCACTCCATATCCTATAGTTATCTTTGTTGAACTTCAGACCTTCTTTCTTCATTATGATCTACAAGATCTTTTCCTCAAGTTGTTAGGATTTAGGTTAAAGAGGACCTGATATGCTCTAATACAAATTGATTGTATGATGAAAGAGTAAGTATCTGGTAGAATACTGAGAGGGGAGGGGTGTGAATCAGTATGCTGAAAAATTGATACAAACTCTCAAACTCAAAAAAAAACTTATCAACAAATAACTCAATCAAGATAATATCTAGAAGATTACCAACATCAACTGGTTTGACTATTATGACAACTTAACAATAAACAAATTTAATCTTGTAAACATAAAAAATGCTTAATCATATGTCAACATATTCATCTCTCAATGCTTCCAATTATCATGCCTTATAAGAATAGTTAAGTAGTTAATCAAATCAACAAATAAGATCATAACCACAAAGCATTCACCACTTGACACAAATATTTATACGTGGAAAACCCAAATAGGTAAAAACCACAGTGAGATGAGACTCACAAGGATAACTATCTAAACTCTTCTAAAGCTGGCCATATTAGGAGCCAAGCCTGTTAAAGCTTTTACAATAAGTCCTATTAAGAACTGATTCGGTTAGGAATCACCCGGTTAAGGGATTTACAAATATGCCTTGATGAAAAGAACAATACCCTGTTAAGAGTAATCTCGCCAGAGGATTTGAGAAACCAAACTAATGGACCACCTTGTGAGAGGATTTAGAAAGTAACCAAGCTTGCTAGAGCCTACCCGGTTAGGGGATTTCAATTTGTATTGTAATTGTTAGAAAACAACATGTTTTCTTGATCTGTCTGAATAGCACTACATCTGCTTGATCAGATCCATCTTAAGCTTCAATTTTCCTTTACTCAAATTAAAGATCAATCCACTGATTAGGCAACCACACACTCAACTGGTTTCTACCAATCTTGTCAACTTTGCCAACACTTAACAAAACAATATCATCGACCTTAAATACAAATCAACTAGGTCGGTAACACAACAAAAACCTAATTCTCATCATCGAGATTACAAACAAGTCAGTACAATCTTGATCGTTAGAAATCATAACAATCTCTTCACAATAATCAAGAAAATTCCAACCGCTCCATGATCACTGCTTCATCGAACTTTGTAACTCATCGCGCTCTATGCATTAGATGTAATCCACTTTGCTCCTTTATAAGATAACAAACAAATGCGCCAAATCAATCTGAACTTATCCTCGTACGATGATCACACGTGTCTCCATCATTACTGCTCAACATTAGATCTGAAGCCAACAAACTTGATTGGTTAGGATTTAACAGAAAACAACTGGTAGGGTTTACCAGTTACATAACATAGAAAGGTTTAACCCTTTACACCACTTCACCTTACAAACTACCATATATTGGTTTATAACATCTTCCTTAAAGTTTATCATACCAATTAAAAGACAATATCAATAACAACAATAACATCAACAATATCATGAATACCATTCATCGATTCAATTGACATCAATGACAACATATCATTAATGCAATCTATATGCGAAATGCAAAAAAAATTAAAAATGCCAACAACACATGTATTCTAACACATGCGTGACCCCTTAGAACCACATATGACCCCTTATAAAATCCTCGTGTGAACAAAATACCCCTTAGTCTATCACACAGTGTCCTAAGGGGTCATATATGGTCCTAAGGGGTCATGCATGCGTTAACACATGTGTGACCCCTTAGGACCACATATAACCCCTTATACCATCCTAGTGTACATACGACATTCCCCTTACAATCACATAGTTTCCTAAGGGGTCATATGTGGTCCTAAGGGGTCACATGTGTTCTAACACATGTGTGACCCCTTAGAACCACATATGACCCCTTATAAAATACTAGTGGGAAAGACATACCCCTCAGTCCATCACATAGTGTCCTAAGGGGTCATATGTGGTCCTAAGGGGTCACATGTGTTCTAACACATGTGTGACCCCTTAGAACCGCATATGACCCCTTATAAAATACTAGTGGGAAAGACATACCCCTTAGTCCATCACATAGTGTCCTAAGGGGTCATATGTGGTCCTAAGGGGTCATGCATACATTAACACATGCGTGACCCCTTAGGACCACATATGACCCCTTATAACATCCTAGTGTACATACGACATTCCCCTTAGGATAACATAGTATCCTAAGGGGTCATATGTGGTCCTCAGAGGTCATTCATGTCTTCTAACACATGTGTAACCTGTTAGGACCACATATGACACCTTATAACATCCTAGTGTACATACGACATTCCCCCTAGGATCACATAGTATCCTAAGTGGTCATATGTGGTACTAAGGGGTCATGCATGCGTTAACACATGCATGACCCCTTGGAACCACATATGACCCCTTATAACATCCTAGTGTACATACGACATTCCCCTTAGGATAACATAGTATCCTAAGTGGTCATATGTGGTCCTAAGGGGTCACGCATGTGGTCTAACACATATGTGACCCCTTAGGACTGCATATGACCCCTTATTAAACCCTAGTCTGAATGGCATACCCCTTAATTCATCACATAGTGCCCTAATGGGTCATATGTAGTCCTAAGGGGTCACGCATGTATTAACACATGCGTGACCCCTTAGGACCTTATATGACCCCTTATAACATCCTAGTGTACATACGAAATTCCCCTTAGGATAACATAGTGTCCTAAGGGGTCATATGTGATCCTAAGGGGTCGTGCATGTGTTCTAACACATGTGTGACCCTTGAGAACCGCATATGACCCCTTATAAAATCCTAGTGTGAACGAAATACCCCTTAGTCCATCACATAGGGTCCTAAGGGGTCATGCATGTGTTAACACATGTGTGACCCGTTAGGATCACATATGATCCCTTATAACAACCTATTGTATACAACATGTACGCCTTAGGATCACATAGTGTCCTAGAAGGGGTCATATGTCCAGTCTTAAAGGGTCATGCATATGTGTTCTAACATTGTACATGTCATGAAAATGATCTCCCTCTCTCTCTCATTAATATTTTAATTTAATTTAAAATGTACACACACACACACACACACATATATATATATATTAATTATGCGAGAACTTCACATGTGTACATTTTAAATTTCAATGAGCTCAAGATTAACATCGTCTCTCTCTCTCTCTATAGAATTTAACTAATTTTAATTTTTAATGATTTAAATTGAATGCGCTTCATGTGTGTGTGTGTGCTTACGTATTTATTTTAACTTTATGACCTACCTAGATAGATGGCATCCCACGATTCACCTGCACAGGATCCTAATCAGGATCCACCTGCATAGGCTTGTGATCATGATCCACACTATGATGATATAGATCCTCTAGACTAGGATCCTCCATTGCCCAACATTGCTACCATTTTCTAGTATAGTGATCGTGAGTTGCATAGGTTGAGGGTCATATTAGATGACCCCCGTAATGATGGCACATACAAGAGTACATGCACATCCATTTTTGATAGTTTGCAGACATTGAGGGACCTCTTAGTTTCTCACGCCTCATCCTCACTTGAGGTTATAGAACATATTTATAGACAGCTGAAGAGTAAGGTGAGGGTCCTGATTCTTTTGCTGATGTGGTGAGGGTGGTCTCGAAGGAGACCATCAAGGAGAGATGTTTTCCATAGTATCAGGAGAACATTAAGGTGAGAGGATATATAGTCACGAGATGTATCGACCCACAGGTTGCATCATTGATTTACGTATGCTTCTTAGCTACCCATGGTCATTATCCTAATAATGACCAGATACCCTTATACTTTGCACAATAGGTATTTGCTGAGGTTCATTGTCAGATGAAACCAAACTACCTTGATATTCTAGCATATTATGGATAGGGGATGGGTAGGATTGTTGATAGAGATGCATAGCATAGGCGTGATAGAGCTCCACCTAGACACAAGGACTTTGTTGGCTAGAGATTTCTGGTATTAATATCAACCCTCGCCCCCATAGAGGATCACATTGTGATTGCTTCTTAGAGAGAAGCAATTGATAGGACTGGACATATTGCATCAACAACATCCACCATATCATCTGACAGGCTGGACAAATATATGATGAGCTGACCACATTTGAGATAATCCATAGATCATGCATATTCTAGTCATGGGGTGGCTTTAGATTCAGATGATCAGTATATTACTACTGGCATCCCCTCTCTAGATGAGGTAGGAGCTATAGTTGGAGGTAGTAGACATGTACAAATGTCCCAATATTTAGCCGAGGACCTGCTACATTCTTACCATTTTATTTCATCTCGACTTGGGATACCATTGGCTGTTGTTAGAGAGGAGATTCTCAGAGACGGGCAGACTACTGCTACATCGATGCATCCCGAGGCAGTCACAACATTCTCATCACTCTACGCATGCTCCAAGCACTGACCCACCTATAGATCACTCTATTGCTGCAAAGGAGGAGATACGAGCTAATCAAGTCCATATCACAGATGAGGGCTTTGATTCATTTGAGGAGCAGCTGCAAGGTTTGATCCATACTAGGTTTTTGGATATGCTACTACAATTAGACACTTCATAGATGATTCCTAATCATCGTGTTAGCCCCTTACACTCCTCAGTCATACATACAGTCAGAGAGAGATATACAGGCATGAGTGATGTGGTTGATATGATCATAGGACAAGATCAAAGTATACAACCTACTCTAGATACACAGGTATGCACATACATGTCCATTTAAATATTTACAAGACATGTATATGTTGTTATGTACGATAAATCCATATGTAGATAATTTAATAAATAATAGTTCTAAGTTAATTTGTGTCATTTAAATTGATCCTGGACTAATCTTTAAATACATACATACATACATACATCCACACACACACACACACACACACACATATAGTTAGCTCATGTCACTCCTAGCTTGAGCTTGGAGCGTGTGCATAGGAGAGATTGTTTCAATGTTGTTAGTGGACAGATTAGTTCTGTTTTTTTGTATATATGTACATATATGGATGTGCGTTACAATTTATATTTTTATTTTAATTTAACTCTAGTCGGATTTGATGTACATGTGTCTAGAGATCTATATTTAATATTTAAATAAATTTTACTTTTGCAGGGTTCTATTGGACATCCAAACTCTCACCAGGACTCTCCCTCAGATAGTCGCTCTATTCATGGCCAACATGATGCATGTTGATTTGCTGGACTTTATAGCTCATTTGTTTATCTTTTTATACATACATGTACATTTTAGACTTTCATATTATATATTCATGCATGTATGAAGTTTAGACTAGATTATACTTTATACAGTTTTTGTTTGATTAGATTATATATTTCATGCATGTATGTTAGATTATGTGTACTTTATACAATTTGTGTTTGATGGATTGGATTATATATATCATGTGCATGTATGGTTAGATTATACTTTATATATGTATAGTTTGTACATTTGATCCTGGATTAAATATATCGCATCATTTGTATTCAGCTAATTATATATGATTGAATGCACACATGTTAGATTACTTACACACTTCAAATATATATGATTGAATGCACATGCTCTCTAAAACTTTCAAATTTATATATATCTCTGACTGAATTTACATGTACATGTAGATAGATTAAAAAAAGATTGATATGTTTATAATTATATTTTAAATTTTAAATTTTACTACATGTAACATGTATCCATTAGATATGCATTAATTTAAAATAAGTTGTGAACAATATATATCCACTCCACTGTGGAAGCCATGAACAATATAAAAATCACACTTGTTCATATCAAATGAACAAACTAAAGTTAATGAACATATTCAATAATTTAAATTCTAGGTGTACTTCTAGGTGTACTAAATAGTTCACACTGTGTACTTCTAGGTATTTACAAGTTAAATAGTTCACAACACATCACTTAGTGGTTCAAACCACTCTTCAATTATTACACACATGTCCAAATTTAATATCAAATTTACACATGTACATTCTAATTTAAATATGCTTTTTTTTATTAAATTTATGTGCATGTGCATTTTAAAATAAATAAATACATGTCCTAATGTACTTTACATACATTCTTTAAAATTATTTTAACAACTTACAAATTACATATGCATACATGCAGTTAGAATTAGATAGACTATACATCCTAATCAACTACATACATTGGGCCTTAACATATTTTCAACTCATCCACATGTCCCAATTTACTTTACATACGTGCACGTAAGTATTATTTAACATACATACAAATTAACTTCATACATCCTAATTTAATATAATTGAAAATTTCATATTTAACTAAACAATATATGGTCCACACAAGCCATATATATATAGATCAAATATTAAATTCAAATATCTATCCAAGTTTCAAAACAAGTTAAGTTCTAATTTATCAAGTATTAATTCAATTCATGGGTTGAACCACATGTACTTTGGTTTACTTTCATACCACATCAAGTGGTTCAGAACACTCTTCAATAATACTTAATATTTTGGCATGATCTTCACTATCTAGTCTCCATTTTTGAGACTGCCCATGACGTGAAATTGTTTGAAGAATTAGGCCAACAAAAATGATCGAGTGGCTATACTGATATACCTTGTTGTCAGTTTCGTATTCAGTGAAATGAATCCCATGTTAAAAATTTTTAACTTGTTTGAAATATATCCCTTGCACTATAACTGAGCCTGCATGTACATGTATATAAGAAATGAGAAATTAAAAATGCACACGTAAGCGATCTGTGTACATATAAAAATGAAAACATGTGCAGATGTGTGCATGTTTAAAATAAATTTATATAAAATAATTTAAACGTAGATTGAATCAGTTCAAACCTATGGGAAAGGACATTCCATCGCTCATTTCAGATTTTGTTAACTTCTTTCTCTCTTCTGTGCAACACAATAAATAATAACTAACACCTTCTATATTTCCATCTTTTGCTATGACTGCAAAAATATCTCCTGCAATTTGAAACAAGTTAAATAAATTTTAAACATCATGTATTCTATTTAAAACATATATAATTTATTTACATGTATGCAACATTTTTTAAGGAAATAAATATATATATAATTTAAATATGTGTACGTCATATACCTTTTTTAATCAATCCTGAAATATGATCATAATCACTAAAAATCAAAGGAATGTCTTCAAATATTTCATCCTCATTTGAATCCTCATATGTGTCAGAAACATCTAATGGCACCAATTTCCATTCACTAACATATCCAAGCTCTTGGTTCTTGCAATCAACATAGTTTTCCAAAATGCAATCAAAACAAAAACATGAATAATCCCTAGTGTAAAATGTCCATGGGCAATTATCTGTACTCATGACACAATGCAAAGATCTTGTCCTCTCCACGCTCTTGCATCCATGCATTGATATTCTATCCACATCTGCATTTAATGTACATGTGTACACGAATATACATGTAGATGAATTTGTTAAATTAAAATATTTGAACTTGGAACATTTTTAAAATTTTTAAATAAAACACTAAAAGAGAACACGTACCAGTTATCTCCCAAAACACTCTATATGGAATGGATCTGTATGTTCTCGATGATGATCACCAGGATAATTAGGTTGCTCAAAGTGTTTCTTACACCATTCAAAAACATCATGTGCATAATCTATATGATCTCCTGTGTAATTTATTTGATGCTTTCTTAGAGCCTATTTGATACAAGCTCCTGCACCATCATGTTCACCCTTTCCATGACCACTCAAAAAAACTCCAAACATGTAGTATTTTGTCATTTTGATGATATCTACACAGTGCATAAAATGGCCTTGAAAATTTGAATTGTACCGCACATCCGTCGGACCAAACAAAATGTTTAACTATTGTTATGCCTCTCTCTTTCAAATATCCAAAAAACTTCTTAAAGCAATGTTGTACAAAAAGTGTGTCATGCTCCTTATCATCACTAATATAGAAGTGGTACTCTTTCTTAATGACATGATTTTCAAATGTACTATCAACACCATCCAAATCCATCTGTGTATGCTGATAACACACATGCACCAAAATAGTGATTTTCTTTGAAAAGTAATACTTTGATTGAATCTCTTTTTGATGTGCAAAAGAGTAATTTTCTACGAAGTCCACTATAGATAGAATAGTTCCAAGTGGGAAAGTGTCTCTTAATCTTTTAAATTGTTCTGATTGCTACTTGGCAAAAAAACCATGGCATATGTATAGTTTTATCAATTTAAAAAAAAATTTCATACATATTCTAATAGTTATTTCCTCTTCTACATAATCTAACCTTGCAGATACCTTTCCAAATTTTGTTTCAATTTTTTTGTACTTGTAACTCTTGCAATTTACCATCTTGCTCATGTCAGTATCTTCATCTCTCAAAGGCAATTTAGTCAAGTCTCCACACGTTCCACAAATTCCTTTTATGCAATTTATTTGACCGGTTGCATTATCATCTGATTTATCACATAAGATGGATGCTATGGATTGACTTGTTCATTTAAGAGGAGTTTTTTCATAAGCATCACTATCTTCTCTAATTTTTGAAAACTTTGTTTACCTTCACATAATATGGCCTTAACCATTCAAACATGATTTGTCCAATCTTTATATGAGGGTTTGTTTTAGTAAACAACACATACAATTCATTTTTTGTTGTGTCTATCCAATGTTTTATATGGAGATTATAACGATCGGGGCCAATCCTTTTCTTGAAAACATCTCTACTATTTGATGAAGGATGAGTATTATCATTCCAAAAACTTGTCATGAAGTTCCTAACAACATCTTCAATTCTATCAGAATTAAGATCTCTACACATAATTGTCCAATTCCCTTTTGAGGTAGTATCATCCAAACTCTTTATCCTTTTAACATATTTTGATATTGTCCTTCTACTAAAACCAAACTCAGATGACAGTGAAGAGATTTGTCTTTTTTGAGGCAATCTTTCATTTACTAAAGATGTCAATATCACTCTTCTTGAAATGGTCTTATCTACTGTTTGAGATTTTTTACCAATGTTCACCAAACCTTTCGTAACATTATCAACAATAGATTTTTGTAGCTGAGAAGTTTTCCTCTTTTGACTTGTATCTATACCCAACAATTTTAGTGGATCTATTAAGTCTTTGCGAGTAAGTACAATTGATAACAATTGAACTTTCTGTAGTGTAGTATCAAGATTGTAGAAATGAGGCATTATTTATTTTGCACTTTTAATTATTGACCTCCTTTTAGTATGTCTAGGTTCTTCACTTAGACATTTCAACTCATCCACATCCATTTCAAGTAAATGATCTAAATTTTTATAAGTAATATTTCTCTTCACTTGTTTACCTAGATCCACAATATTCTCATCCATACCAGTGGTAGGAGGTAAGGAGCCTGACCCCTCTCCTTCAACCTCCATTGGTTCAACTTGGGCAAGCTCCTCCTTATGTTCATCAACTATATTGTGTTCTGCACATAATTTTAGATGACATAGAATATTTTTAATGTAATGAAATTGCAAGTTTAATTTGAATCCAAATTTTCAAGACATTTAGTAAGACATTTAAAAATTATGTCAAATAGGTGGACTATAATGTCATGTATTTAAGACCTATTATTGCATAATAGACCTCTTAATATCACATGTAATAGGTCCTAATATGATCTACATAATATAGGTCTGAAGGGGACTCTTGAGTATAATGTGAAATGTTTTTGCATACATGAAGTCATATAAATAGAACCTATTATGACATAATAGGTTCTAAATTTATGTCAAATTTAAGACCTATAATCACATAATAAGTCCTAATATCACATAATAGGCCTTATTATTACTTAATATGATCACGTATGCATAAACATTTCACATTAATATACTTGACTCCCCTTAAGATAGATATATTATGTGATATTAAAGGACCGATCACATGATTTTAAGTACCTGTCTTAAATATGATATAAGTTAGAACCTAAATTATGACATAATATGTCTTATTAAATTTATCACTTAATACAAGACCACATATGCAAAAACATTTCACATTATACTTGACTCCCCTTAAGACCTATATTATGCAAATATTAGGACCTAAATTATGCAATAATAGGTCATTAATTTATCACATGTACATAATAGGCCCTAATATATCATAAATATACACCTCTTAAGGCCCAGACTCAATTATATAATGTGAAATGTTTAAATTGCATACATGATCATGTTATTAAGTCACAATAAGACCTATTATGTCATAATAGGTTCTATTATGTCATATTTAAGATAGGTATTATCGCAGATAATAGGTCTTAATATCACGTAATAGGTCCTAGTATCACATAATATAGGTTTAAAGGGGGATCAAGTATAATATGAAATATTTTTACATACACTTGAAAACAAAGAAGAAACAATGTTTGTTTGTTTAAAAGTGTTTGATTGTTTTGATCATGCAAACACAAATCCTAGGGCTGGACGAGATAGTAGTTGTTGAATCTCACTTGGCGGGTTACCCCGAGCTATGCAATTCAAAGCGGATACTTAGGTGCTTGACCCCACTAGCTCCCCTTCACGCCACTCACTTCTTCGGAACAGCTAAGAACTAGTCCCCATGAAAACTCCCCGTGGTGAACTTTGTATCTCTACTAAGAACCACAAGAATGTGAGTCACTTCAGAGGTCCAACCTCCTACACCAACAACTAGAAGGTCATTGGATTCTACTACAAAATGTGTCTAGTAAGGGCATCCATTCGGGTGGCTATAATTAACAACGTGTTATAGTCTGTTAAATGGAAGGCCTCCCAACTTATAGAGGTTGTTCTCTATAGGGTTAATGGGGAGTCATAACGTCGTTATAGTAGCATGTAACACCTGTTGCTTGCAACTTTCCTCACAAACACATTTATTTATAGTGGCTTGGAAGAGCTTGGCTTTAGCTTGTTACCACTTTGGGTCATTCCCTCTCACCAAGCCTTAAGGGCTACTAGGGAGGCAAACACCTTTTTAAGGATAAAACAAAAAGAGCCTATTGTTGAAGATACAAAAGACAAGTTTGTTAAATTTAGAGCACCAATTGAAGTTTTTGCTAAACTATAAAGACACATGGTTTCAAAATCTAAATTAAATTATAAATTATAAATAATAAATGAGACAGAGAGGGGTCGTAAAGATCTAAATTTTAAATTAAAACTATGATCTATTATAAATGGACTTAATTATATAGGAGAAAAAGTCAATTACACAACAAGCAAATTAATGGAATTTGAAATTTGCAAATACACATATTTTTTCAAATTAAAGCATAATTAATTCTAATTAAAATGAGATTATTTTTAATCCTACTATTTTCAATTAATTTAATAAAAATAACATCATTTAGAATTAATTAAGATAAAATTATTATATAAATCAAATCAATTTAATTAATATTATTTAAATTAATTTTCATTAAAAATATTAGATAAAAAATATTTAACTAATACTAACAAATAAACACAATTTTTGGTGCGTAATACATATAAAATTAAATAAAAATAAAAATAAAAATACATACTTGCATCATGATATCTTTGCCTTCTTTGTTCTCGATATCTTTGTTTTGTTTCGGGAGAATAATTCTTTGAAGTCTTATTTTGCCTTCTCTTTTTGTTCCCCATGCTTTTAAAAAAACCTTCAAATATCTTCAAATTATTGCCCTCAAAATAATTTTCAAACGTCTTCTTTCATCCAAAAATGTGAATTGTTTTAATCATTTGTGTGTTAAAAAATGAAAAAAATTACGTATATTTATATGACTTTTACTAAAATGTAAATAAAAAAACAATTGAGTTGGCCAGGGTTCGAATGAACGTTGACAGTTAGAAAAGGTTGGGTTTGTTTGAACCTAGCTGTTACATAAATGTGTGTGTCATAATTTTGCCTGGGGGTTCGATCGAAGGGGGGTTTGTTCAAACCCCTTACTCCCCTTCACTCGAACCAGTGTTCATTCAAACCCTCTTGTTAGAGGTCTCTCCCCAAAAATTTCAGAGTTCTGAGGAATTTTCGCTTTCGGACCTCTAGTTCAAGGCACAAATGAAATAATCTTGATAACCCAAAAATATTCGATGGTACTACTTGGAGCAAGCTTTCCAACGAGTGTAATATTATTACATTGTGAATTTATTATGTTTTTGTTTTTTTAATTTTATGGAATATTGGTTTTTCACCGAACATGAACTTCTTTGTTCAACGCATTGGGAAAAATAGGAAACTAATTCAAACCAATTCTGAAAAATATCTATGCCCCAAGTATTGATGTCTTCTTTCTAACAAAAATAAATAAAGTTGAATTTTGATATATATAGAACAAGTTATGTGTTCAAACTTAAACCTATGTCTGAATTATGACTAGTTGGACTTCAAAACTTAATAAAATGAAAAATATTCAACATATCACTATCAAACCAACTGCAAGCAAACCAAAATTCAAAATAATCGAGTTTTTAATAATTTATAGAAAAAAAGTTATGCGTTTCAGGAGGCACATCACTCTTACAAAATGTAGTTTGTTGTAAAAAACTACTTTTCGAGGGAGATGGAAATTTTTTTAAAAATCCTTGAAAAACATTTGAAAAAAATATATATAGAATCTAAAGAAAAAAATGCTACAAATCACTCATTTACATCATTTTCAAATTTTTAATAGTTTAAAAGTTATAGTTCTCGGAAGTTGAAGATTATTTTAAAAATGTTCATCTCAGTGTCAAAAGTGGCAAAAAGGTGGGAACCATTATTGTGAGTTCACCCCATGTGAACAAATGACAAAAGGTCTATGCAAAGAAAGAATTTGAAAGTTTAAAGAATCGATTATCAACAATAGAAACGAGACAAAAGAAGATAGTAGTCAAGAACAAAGAAATTGAGAATGCAACAACATTCATGGTAGTTGTGATTAATGGGGAGTGTTGGAGAGAGTAATGCCAACTACCCCAACCATTCAGTCACTTTTGTATCCAGTCAATCCCAATATTAAATGCAAACAGTGAAAACAAATCTTTATAAAAATTTGAATGAATCAGTCCTTGTCGTATTTGTAGTTTGATAAATGTTATTTTATGCAAAATTCTGGAAGATTCTTCTAGCTACCTCCAGCTTCTAGAAAAATCTAAAAAACCTCAATTAAAAGAGACATTTGTTATCAGTGCAGTGATGAATGAAAATATGGTTTGTTAAATGAAAAATTTGTCTTCATTGTGTAGCTTGAATGCGGTTGAAGTCGAGTTTGGCCAATTCTAAGTACTTGTCTTTACTCGCATATGGCAGTCTGTAGGTTGTGTATCACAGCCAACCTAAATTAGCGGTATGCGCACTAGAGACAAATTAATGAAATCTTCTAGGTCGTCCGCGATGTTTAGAAAGTCGTCTTCATTCCTATAAATCAGCTGCATTAACCTGGCTGTATCTAACATTGTAAATCAAGTGTAAAATACTTGTTAGGTTGTAACATAATCAAACGTGTTTAAAAAAGGTTAAAAGTGAAAGGAGACTTGGGTAAGATCGTTCACAGGATGCACAATCACGCTGATGAGATTGAGAAAGTCGTCTCAAAAGTCATGCTTCTCGAGAATGTGATTAGGAAGAATCTCTGCCGTAGAAAAATATTGTCGTTGGGTATTTGCTCCTAGTGCCACCCACATTGCGACATTCTCCAAATATTGATGTTATGATGGTGAGTAATTTCTCTTTAATGTAAACTTTGTTTCTTAACAAATTAATATGGCCAATTTATTCATATGAGATGAGGATTAAATTAAATGCAACGACCTTTTAAAAATTTATTTCTTCTATATCTTTAGCAATACACTAGTCTCATGTTAATATTTTTTTTTCTAAGATGTTCAAAGAAACACATATTAAACTAATTTTATTTGCTTTGATTAGATTATTTTTATAAGAAGGAATATTTGAAAACGAAACGGCTTAAATCACACACATTAAGCTTACATTTGTAGGCTTAAAAGTGTTAAACATTCAGAGTTGACTGATATTTATTAGGCTTAATATGTTGCTTAAAGTGTGCGGTTGTTGGAAATAGCATAGAACACAAAAAACAAAGTAAGGAGATAAACAGAGCAGCACACAAGAAAGACAAAATTTTCATTTAACAAACCATATTTTCATTCATCACTGAACTGATTACAAATGTCTCTTTTTATTGAGGTCTTTAGATTTTTCTAGAAGTTGGAGGTAGTTGGAAGAAACTTCCAGAATTTTGCATAAAATAATATTTGTCAGACTACAGATACGACAAGGACTGATTCATTCAAATTTTACTTGTCAATTCTAAATACTTGTCTTTACTCGCATGTGGCAGTGTGTAGGCTGTGTATCATAGTCAACCTAAATTAGCGCTATGCGCACAAGAGACAAATTAATTGTAATCAAATGCAAATAGACTATAATCATATAAAACAAACAGTGTCTTCCATATTTGCACAAAGTTTTATTATCTTTTGGAACAACAATTTTATTTTACTGAAGTTAGAATTTCAGCAATCCGTAATAGTAATCTATTGCATCAGCGGTTCGCACAGACACTTTTTAATGGACCCACGTGCCTTGATTCTTGGACTTTCAAGATCCCATAACACTGGGAAATCTGTTACAGCACTGGTTCATACAGAGACTTTTTAATGGAATCTTCAAGGTCCTCCGCGGCATTTAGAAAGCCGTCTTCCTTCCTGTAAATAATTTGCATTATCCGGGCCGTGTTGAAAAGAAGTGTTCTGTAACGCTTGGGTATGTCTGCACGCATTAAAAAGTGGTAGTTCAATTGAGTAAGAGCCTCTTCGTTCACTTCTTCCATGTAATTCAGGGCCTCTTCTTCAGTGCATCCAGGGTGCTCATTCATGTAACATTGTACGAATGAAGCCAATTCCCCGCGATCTCTTTCCCTCTAAATCACCGCAGTATAAAATACACACTACGTTTAGATTTTTAATATATTCAAACGTTGATGACGATCATGAACACAATCAAATTCAGAAGCAGGATATTAGTATGAATTGTCGAAAGGATCACCTGGAAAGTTCTGAAATCGTTCATGAGACGGCCTGTCTCACTGACGAGATTAAGAAAGTCAAGTTTCCCGAGAATGTGATCAGGAAGAATGTCTCCCGTAGAAAATATTGGCGTCAGGATAGTTGATTCCATTGCTATCGACACTTTGGCATTCTCCCAATATTCATCTAATAATGGCGGATAACTTCTTTCCATCCATTCTCTTTCTTTTGTGAAACTGAACAACAGATTCAACCACTGAACCCCGCAACAGACAAAAAAAATAAAATAATCTTGTTAAACTATAATTCCCCTCTTCTTCAGCTCAACTCTGAACCGATATTGAACATGTAGTCAAAATCAAACAAGAGCCAACGAAAAAAGGATTCACTCTAAAGGAACACAAAGTTGAGTTCAAAATTTTCTTTTGGTAGAGACGAAATCAGTATTTACCTGTTGGCGCAGGTAAGGAAGCACATCACGTCCTTGAACCTCCCGTGCACGTTCGGATATATCGGTCAAAGTATTATAGAAACCCATGAAAACTATTTTCATGTCCTCTGGCAATTGGTCGATTTGCAATGGATCCCATCTGCGCCGAAAAGACGAGAGTTAATATGGCCAATTTGTCAACATAAGATGGGGATTGAATGTGCTGACCTTTCGAAAGCTTCATTGAAAAGCTTGAGTTGTTGCAGAGTTGCATAGGTGTCATAGAGGTCGTCTGTGATAACACCCAGGATTCCGGCTTTTGTAAAATCGAGTCTACAGTCGGTGTATTGTTGTTCAAACATCACCACTGAAGAGGTCCAGTAAACTGCCACTTCTCTGTGACGAGTAAAATGCAACTGCGGGAATTTGCATTCCTTGTACCATCTTTAACAACAGAATAATCTCATGTTAACATCTTTTATCAAAGATCTTGGCAAAAACAAGGATTATTCTAATTTTTTTGCGCTTTTATTAGATTATCTTTATAACAGGGACTATTTCTCACTCTTTTTTAACTGCTTCATTTTTACCTCTTTATATGTTGTATTTCAGATCTGAGTTTAGCCTGAATGCTGTTGAAGTCGAGTTTGGCCAATTCTAAATACTTGTCGTTGCTCGCTTTTGGCAATCTGTATGGCATGCATTGCAGTCAGCCTAGATTAGCGGCATGTTCACCAGAGACAATTTAAGCAATCAGACTGTATAATGTTCACTAGATACGAAACAAACACTGTATCTTACCGATATAATGTCTTCCCCAGCCATAGATCATCGGGATTAAACGCTACTATGTGATTTCTAGCCATCAGCCTTGGCATATTTCTATTCCACCGAGCAGACAGAGCATATTCGATCTGGAGAAATATGAAAAAAATATTGGAAATCAGATTTTTGCTTTTTATTTAAGAAGTTATTCACAGAATAGAATTTCAGAGAAAGGAACAATTCGCAGTACCTCTTGGCGAAGGTTTTCCTTCACAGCCTTCGCTTGACAAAAGTTCTTGCTTTCCAGGGATCTGGCCAAGTAATCTTCTGCAAATGCACCGATTTCTCTCATTACGTTTTCGCCCGGAAAGTTAAGCTGTGAACATCTATACAGGCTGAGTATGGCGATTATTCCTGCGCAGTTTTCGTCACCGGACCGCTTAGAAAGCTCTTCAGCCTCGCTTTTGATGTTTTGCAGAGCGTCTGTCAATTGAAATTATTTAAGGTTAAGACAGATCTAATTATTCTGGAAATTAAAGACTCGATTAAGCTTTGAAAGAGTATTCATATGAATCATTTGCATACAAATACATGTATACCAGAAGATACAGTGTAGCCGAACGTTCTGAGAAGCCTGAAGGCAGTGGCTGTAATATCAATATCTGGAACCAGGCTCTCTCTTCCTAATCCAATGCCTCTTTCACTCCAGTAACTACCGTACGTTTCCAAAGCAAGGTGTCAAAATAAAATCAATAATCTGGACTTTTACATAAAAATCACAACAGAGGAGACACTGTTACTCACTGGAACACATAGTCCATGGCTTGTTTAATCTCCGTTTGGAAATGGCGTTCGAGGCCAAGACTTTCAACACTATCCACGGCTCTCAAACGCTCCGCTATATCCACTGGATAAATGCTCGGTACTGTAATGCCAACATTTTAGTTTTAGAATCCGATATTCTTTCAATAATGCTTTTGAGTATTGAGTACAACAATTACCATGATCTCCAAACTTTGCAACAAGGCTTGTCAAAAACCTTAGGCATTTGTTGTCTCCTGTTTGCATAAATACGCAAGCTGTAGATGCTGGGGAGCTTGAGAAAGATCCATCCTGGGATTGCAGTTTCAGGATATTTTTCCAATCTACTACTTCTTGTATCCCTTCCAGACACTGCAACATTGTTGAGGGATGGCTGTGCAGCTCTTCAAAAGATACTCTAATTCACAATAATCTTATTCAATCACTTCCATCTTCAGTTTATGCGTGTCTTAAAACATGACATATCACGAACAGATAATAGCAAAAGATTACTTTTTTAATTCGGAGTCCCGCTTTTCGTTGATTTGCTTTATGATAGGTACCTCATAAGGAAGATCTAAACCCAAAAGTTTGGCTTGATTTAACAGCGCAGGAAAGACTATCTCGAATCCTTTCGATCGATGATGACCTAGTGCTTCTTTAATCATTCCTTCTGTATTACCCTTTAAGAACTCAATACCTGCTATGGCCCAAAAATTAAACTTTTCAAGGTAAATCTCATATTTCAATCATACCTCTTGTAAGGTAACTTGAAAATATCTGAATTAAACTATCCAATGTAAAAAAAAAACTACTAAAATCAAAATTCCAAAATCTGGAAAAAAATGCGCATAGGTCTATGGATAAAGGTGTTTGGCCCGTTGGCGCAATGACAGCACTGTTAGAAGAAGTTAATTTCTTCCATTCATTTTTATTTTATTTATTTATTTATTTATTTTATTTATTTTATTTTATTTTATTTTATTTTTATTTTATTTTTGAAACAAATAGCATAAAGTATCTATCTCCTTGTTTATTTCCACGCATGCAGAGCTATCTGTTTAATCTTTTAATCGGTGGAACTACTATTTCCACTGTTCATGAATTTGCTATGTAATAGTTAGAAGGATGGATGAATCCTCTATAAATAAAATAGGAGTTGTAATGCATTTTAGTATGAATCAATAAAGATTTAGTTTTGTATGTGTAGCATACGTTAGGAGAATATTGAAGGATATATTACAAGCACAAGAGGAGCCTACACCAGTGTTCTGTGACAACAAATCAGCAATTGCATTATCAAAGAACCATGTTTTTCACCAGAGGAGCAACCACATTGATACTAGATATCACTTCATCAGAGAATTGGTCAACAGTGGAGAAATCTATCTTGAATTTTGCAGATCTGAAGATCAGTTAGCTGATATTTTTACTAAAGTACTACCTAGAGAAAGCTTTGAATATCTACGAGAAAATTTGGGAATGAGTGGAGCTAAAATTGTTAGTAGAAGAAATTAAGGAGGAATTTCGACTCCCTCTTAACACTTAATCATTAAACAAACAGTGATCTTACTCATGCACGATACTTTGGTCTGTGGCTCCTTCAATTTTCTTCTTCACCAATAACTGATTCCACACTTTTCCATTGATCAGAATTAATGAAGAAGTGTGGAATCACTTATTGGTGAAGAAGAAAATTGAAGGAGCCAGAGACCAAAGTATCGTGCATGAGTAAGGTCGCTGTTTTTTTAACGATTAAGTGTTAAGGGGGAGTCGAAAACTAGTAAAGTTGAGGTTTTAGAAATTTATAAGAAAAGGGGATTGGTGTAAGATTTGGTCATGGTGAAGCTGTAGATTAAGTCGGGAAAGCACTACTCAGGCTGTAGCTGAAGTTGAAGACTTAAAAAAGAGCATTTTGTTTCTATATGAAAGCAATGTTTGAGGTCAGTTAGGCCTTTGATAGTAAGATTCCCGAGCAAGCATATGTAGTGTGACTTTAAAGGAGGTGTTGATAAAATTGAATCATACCTTAACCTACAATAGACTGGTAACCAAGAGGGCCAGAGCTTGTGGTAAGAGCATCCCAATAATAGCATGGGATTTCCTGGGTTCGATCTCTAGATTTAGAAGTTTTTCAATGCAGCAGCATGAGTGAAAGAGACTAAGAATGCACCCAGAGTTAGCAGTCAAAATTAAGGTGGAATGTTGGAAAGAATAATTTCTCCTGCCACCGTCTACATGCAAGCAAATCCTCCATGCAAACGTTTAGACCCTCCATGCAAGTTGCCAAACTAAAGATTTGATATAATTAATAAATTGATCTTACATCTGCTCCATGCATGCAGTTGAGATCTCTAACCTCCATGCATGCACAATTTCCTCTATAAATAGGAGTTGTAATAGTTAGAAGGATCGATGAATCCTCTATAAATAAAATAGGAGTTGTAATGCATTTTAGTATGAATCAATAAAGGTTTAGTTTTTTATGTTGTAGCATACGTTAGGAGAATATTGAAGGATCTATTACAAGCACAAGAGGAACCTACACCAGTGTTTTGTGACAACAAGTCAGCAATTGCATTATCAAAGAACCACATTTTTCACTAGAGGAGCAAGCACATTGATACTAGATATCACTTCATCAGAGAATTGGTCAACAATGGAGAAATCTATCTTGAATTTTGTAGATCTGAAGATCAGTTAGCTGATATTTTTACTAAAGCACTACCTAGAGAAAGCTTTGAATATCTACGAGAAAATTTGGGAATGAGTGGAGCTAAAATTGTTAGTAGAAGAAATTGAGGAGGAATTTTGACTCCCCCTTAACACTTAATCATTAAAAAAACAGTGATCTTACTCATGCACGATACTTTGGTCTGTGGCTCCTTCAATTTTCTTCTTCACGAATAAGTGATTCCACACTTTTCCGTTGATCAGAATTAACGAAGAAGTATGGAATCACTTATTGGTGAAGAAGAAAATTGAAGGAGCCAGAGACCAAAGTATCGTGCATGAGTAAGGTCACTGTTTTTTTAACGATTAAGTGTTAAGGGGGAGTCGAAAACCAGTAAAGTTGAGGTTTTAGAAATTTATAAGAAAAGGGGTTTGGTGTAAGATTTGGTCATGGTGAAGTTGTAGATTAAGGGGGGAAAGCACTACTCAGGCTGTAGCTGAAGTTGAAGACTTAAAAAAGAGCATTTTGTTTCTATATGAAAGCAATGTTTGAGGTCAGTTAGGCCTTTGATAGTAAGATTCCCGAGCAAGCATATGTAGTGTGACTTTAAGGGAGGTGTTGATAAAATTAAATCATACCTTAACCTACAATGGACTGGTAACCAAGAGGGCCAGAGCTCGTGGTAAGAGCATCCCAATAATAGCATGGGATTTCCAAGGTTCGATCTCTAGATTTAGAAGTTTTTCAATACAGCAGCATGAGTGAAAGAGACTAAGAATGCAACCAAAGTTAGTAGTCAAAATTAAGGGAGAATGTTGGAAAGAATAATTTCTCCTGCAACCGTCTACATGCAAGCAAATCCTCCATGCAAACGTTTAGATCCTCCGTGCAAGCAGCCAAACTGAAGATTTGATATAATTAATAAATTGATCTTACGTCTGCTCCATGCATGCAGCTGAGATCTCTAACCTCCACGCGTGGATTAATCTTCTCTTCCACCGCTCATGCATTGGCTAAGTAATAGTTAGATATTTCAGAAGGATCGATGAATCCTCTATAAATAAAAGAGGAGTTGTATTGCATTCTAGTATGAATGAATAAAAGATTTGGTTCTGTATGCTGTAGTATACGTTGAGCTATTTGTTTCTGTTATTTTGTAATTTTTCATTCCTTAAGCACAGATGGAAAGACAAGGAAAAACGAAATATGTAATTACCTCTGTTCACTTGGTTATTTCCAACGCCCCAGAAGGCTAGAGTAGCTATGCAGGAAAGAGTATTGAGTAATCTATCACAAGCTAAAAAACGACGATTCTCTCCCCAAGAACCGTCGGGTAACTGATTGTGAAGAATCCAGTCCACCATTTGAGGAAACTGGGGTTTAGCGGAGCCATCAATTGCAGAAATCCTCGCTACCCACGCAGTATCGTATGGAGAGGGACTTATTTCCCCATCTTCCATCGAATTAAATATAGCTTTGATCTCTGCAACCAATTCCTCTATTCTCTTATCCATCTCATCCGAGGGTGCCTGAAACAATAACAGGAAATCAGATTTTCAGATTTTCTCTCATTATTCATCTTTTATTTCCTCTTGGATTTTACATATATCCGATACGAATTTACTATAAGTGATTAAGTGATCTTTACAGTTTATTGTATAATTTTTTAGTTCTTTCATTTCAATGATAGATCAGAACGTGTAACTCATAAAACTGATATAAACTAAAATCAGAACGTGTAACTCATAAAACTGATATAAACAAATATCTGAATGACTACTGATAAATGTTATCCACAAGTTCTCAAAAAATGTGCTAATAAAAAGCTGATCTATCTACATTCAGTTCATACTTAATACCACAAATGTTGAAACAGATTGAACGTAATCTGGCTTCCCGTAATAAGCTGCAATGATGACAGCCTTAAATTATTTAACACTCAAATACTTCACTAGTTTAAACTCAAAACTCTATAAAATAAAGCAGATGGTGTGTATTTTCTGATTGCCATTACCCTGAAGACTCTTCGCATCCTCTCCGACAACAGCAGATGGGATGTTGCGCCAAGCTGCAAATGATTCAGAAAAACAATAATAATTAAATATTATAATCTTTATATTTTTAAATCTATGCAAAATATATTGATAAATTTATTAAAAAAAACAAAAAATCTTTACCCAGACTCTTTGCACGCGAATAATTTCCAAAACGCAAACATTTAGTATTAACCGTCGAAACTGGAATGAGCGGTGCAAACAAAATTGGGGCCATCTTTAAAAAACTAGATATTTCCTTTGTATTGACTTTTGTGTTTAACAGGCATGAGGAGGAGAGACCTTTATAGGGTTGCACTTGCCATGCCACGACAAATTCTGAATCCTACGATATTCGACTTTGTATAATATTAGTTTGATTAGAAAATCTATTAAATTAATACTTGATAAGATTGAATTATTTATAATAAAATATATAAATTAATTAAGAATTTATTTAAATTGTTTAGTTTGATTTGATGTGTCAATTGTATCTTATTATTATCTAAAATAATAGAAATCAAATTTAAATATTTTATGATATTGACAATTAAATTTGATCATTTATAATTAATTTGTTTTGAACTTAAAAAACAATCAAACACTCACCAAAATTCATACCCAAAAAATATTACACATACCAAAAAAAAAAAAAAAACATCCTAAAAAAAAAATATTTCAAAAAAGATATGAATAGAAAATGAGAAGTCACTTAATAGTTAATTTTATAAAGTCTTCAAACAAACATTTATTAAAAAAGTTAACAGATTTTAGTACTTGCTTCAAACAAGACTTTACAGCTTCATTTTATATAGGGGAAAGGACCCAGTAGTTGAGCATGTTCCAATTGTTGTGAGGGTTGTTGATACCTTTTGTTCCAAAAATTGAACAAATAAAACCTATTGTTTGAAACAAAAAATATCAATTTTTGTTAGGAAATGTACCAACAGTTGTTAGGAAATGTACCAATAGTTGTTAAGAAATGTACTAATATTGTAAAAAGTAACCAATCAGGTGATGCCACATCGGCTGCACAACTATTGGGGTCTCTTTTGCACGCCTATTGGTCTCACTTTTTTTTGGGGCTGTTTTGGACACCTTGGCAAAAAGCATGCTGATGTGGCATCATATTTGATGATGTGGCCCTGAAACCTTAGTTATAAGCAGGGGACTTGCCAAGTAAGCTGCTGTAAAAAAATCGGAGTGATTCGAAATTTCCAAATAGGATTTTGAGAAGCGTGAAGTTAGGGTGCACGACTACTGGGTCCTTTCCCCTAGCATATTACAGATCTTACATTCAATATTGATAATTTTGATCAGATGCCAAAAGTTGATTTAAAAAACTGACACAAATAACTTTTTTAAACAGTTTTGACGAACTCTGACAGTGGACAAAAGAGAGTGCAGACAAAATGCAGAATCATTTGAATATATAAAAAGCTTAACACCTAAACTTTTTTCAAACACTTTTAACGAACTCTGACAATGGACAGAACAGACTGCAGACAAAATGCAGAATCATTTGAATATATAAAAAGCTTAACAGCTATGAGGAAGTAGAAGATACTTTAAAATAATAATTTTATATTATCCACAAACCATGAAAACACGGTTGATGTGCTAGTGGCCAGGTGGAATAACATCTATTCAAATCGTAGAAAGATTTGCTTAAAAGACTGTTGACAAACTTTTCTAGAAACTTTTCTTTAATGCTTCAAATAGTTTTGACAAACAGACGATTTAAAATTGACTGAATAAGAGAGGTGGTTAAGATTATATTCTATTTTCGGTATGAAACATTCTCGCTATCAGTTTGGGAATAAATTAAAAGTAGATAGTCTGAACGAGCTTTTTGAAGAGTCAAGATTTCGCAAAATAGCAAACCTCTTAATTAAGATTCCGAAGAGAAGATCCACAATGAAAAAGAATCTGAAACTGGGATAAGTTGAACTTGTGGGTCCCTTAAGCCATTGGATCTCGTGAACGTCATTAAAACTTTATTATTGTGTTGTTATTCTTTTATGTTGTTTTAACTTTTTTGTAATGTCATACTATAATGACTCTTAAGTCTACTATATTACTACTTTTCTATAATACATATCAATATTATACTATCATACTATTATGGTCTTTAAACTAATCATTATGTTATTATAAATTTATACTATAATGACTCTTACGTCTACTATATTACTTTTTTTCTATAATAGATGATTGTATTATATTGTCATGTACCATTATTGTATTTAAACTATTTTTTTGTTATTTGGTAATCACTCTTTAAATATTAGATTGGTAGAGAATTAACCTGCTATATTTTACTCTTGATTTAAAATATAATATTGTTTTTGTTCTTTATTTAAATTTCAATACAATTAAAAATAATAATTACAATTTTTTTTATTTAATCATATTTGCAAAGGTTTTAAATATAAAAGTGATGAAACTAATCTATAAAGAAAAATCCTTACCTGAAAAATGTTAACATTATTAATTTAAAAATCCTTCTTATGAATCATAATTTAATTGTTATATATTAATTTTTAATAATAATAATAAAGATTTGTTGATATTTTCTATGAATAAAGTCATTCTTATAAATCATAATTTCCTAAGGCTCTAGATTAAAAAAATAAAAAAATCAATCTATAAATGAAAATCTTTAGCTTAAAATTTAAATATTATAAAATTTAAAATCTTTTTTTATAAATCAAAAGTAATTTGTTATATATTAATGTGTTTAAATAATAATTAATGTTTTATTATATTTTCTATGAACCAATTTTGATTTTTGGTGAAAGAAGTTCGCCTATGGCTTGTGACAATAGCTAAATGAAATTGGGTTCCATATAAAACCTTCCCCCAAAATAACCTTCTCATATAATAGTAGTTAAATCCTATGCATATCTCATAAAATTTACATTGTGTATTTTTTAGTTTTTGAATTTATATATCATTCGTAGATTATATAAATTTGTGTTCAATTCAACTTAGTTACTTTCAAAAATTAAGTTTTATTTATTATTCGTTACCTAAATTTTATTGCAAATTATTTTAATTTAAGTGATCCACTTATCTTGATCATTTGATATCTTTTATTGTGCCACTTAATGTCCTCTTCATTACAAATTCAAATCCTAAGTTTTAAACTTTTTAAATTTAGTGACTAAAAATGTACATTCATTAGCATAATCAATTAAGAATCAAAGAGTTAATTCAAAGTCAAATTGTATTATGAGTACAATAAATCTCTCTCTCTCTCTCTCTCTCTCTCTCTCTCTCTATATATATATATATATATATATATATATATATATATATTAGAAACATAACTTGATCATGTTGCTAATGATGCTTGATTATCTACCTCTCTTTGTCTATATATCAAATTATATCTCCCTTGCTCTCCCTCCCTCTCTACTTATCTCTCTCTACAAAACTTTATCACACTTTCCCCTTTCTTCTCTCTCCCTCTACCTATCTCTAAATTTATATCCCTCTATCTCCCTATCTCTCCCCATATCTCCATTTATTTCTTCTTACCTAACCCTCTATCTGTATCTCTATCACTCTATATTTATTTCCCCATTTCTCTCTTCCTCTTTATTTCTCTCTCCCTCTTTATTTCTCTCCCTCTCTTTATCTCTATTTGTCTTTATCTACTCTCTCTTTGTCTATCTCTCTATTTGTCCTTCTTCCTCTCTCTAAATATCCTTATATATCACTTTGCATAACCATCTATATCTCTCTCCATCTCCGTCTTCTTCTATACATATCTATCTCTTTTACTCCCTATTTATCACCATATCTCTAACTAGATATTTATTAGTCCCTCTACATTTCTATCTCTCTATCTATTTTTTGCCTTCTTCCTCATGTCCTTAATCTTCCCCATTCTCCCTCTATCTCTATACTATGTTTCCTTTTTATCCATCCAACACTATCTCTCAATCCCTCTCACTATTCCTAGACCTCTATGTCTATGGCAAGCTTTATTTCTATATCTCGATTATCTCCATATGTACTCTCTCTCTCTCTCTCTCTCTCTCTCTCTCTCTCTCTCTCTCTCTCTCTCTCTCTCTCTCTCTCTCTCTCTCTCTCTCTCTCTCCTTTACCTCCATCTTCACCCACATACCTACCTCATCTTCCTCTCTCTCTTTCTCTCATACTCTTCCCCCATCTATATTTCCTTGTTCCTTTCCCACTCCATCTCCAAATGAGCCTCTTGATAATGGAGCGTGATCATCTTCTTGATTAAGAGGTTTTGTTTAATCTTCTTTTGGTCATTTTTGGAGATGTCTACTACAAAAAAATATAAATCATTTGCTAAATGATCTAGCAATAAACCTGATGTATACAAAAAAGTATTTCAAATATAGACCAATCTTTTTTCTTATTAGACCTTCCACAACTCTTTGAGGTACCCATTACATACCAAGGTGTGAGTGAAACTAAGTAATACTAGAATTCTTATTTTCTCTAAAGAAATATATGTAAACTAGTTGGAAAAATATTTTTATTGAAACTTAGTTTTTATTTAAATCTTATATATACTATATTATATAGAATTTTGTTATTATCATATTTATATTTTATTTTATGTAGATAATGTTATATTTTTTTATATTATAATATAACTCTAATCTTATCATAGATAAGTTTAACTCTAAATGATATATATATATGTTCACACACACACACACACACATGCATATGTATATGTATACACATATATATACACATCTACATATACATTTATATATGTGTATATATATGTATATGTATGTCTGTATGTGTGTATGCCTATTTGTGTATACATGTATGTATATGTATGTGTAAATATATGTATGTATATATACAGACATATATATATATATATATATATATATATATATATATATATATATATATATATATATATATATATATATATATATATATATATATATATATATATGTACATAATCATATAAATACATACATACATATATGTGTGTACATATACATACACACACACATACATATATATACACAAATATATATATATGCTTAAACATGTATATATATACATATATATACATACATACATATATATACATACATACATATATATACATACATATATATATACATATACATACACACACACATACACACACATATATATATGTATGTATATATGTCTATGTTTGTCTATATGTATATGTATATGCATATGTATATGTATATGTATTTATGTATATGTATATGTATATGTATATATGTATATGTATATGTATGTATACATGTATAAGTACATATGTATGTATATATACATACATATGTATATATACATAAATATATATACATACATACATACATATATACATACACACACATATATAAATATATATATAGATATATATAGATATATACACACACACATACGTACATACACATATATATGTGTACACATACATACATACATACATACATATACATGCATGTGTATATATGTGTGTATATATATACATGTATGTATGTATGTATGTAGATAGATAGCTAAAGAAAAAGGAGTTAGTACAGAGAGTAGCGCTCAATATAGAGATATAACTAGACATATATTTTATTGTTCGACATATGTATATGTATATGTATATGTATATGTATATGTATATATGTATATGCATATGTATATATATGTATATATATATATGTATGTGTACATATACATATGTATATATATATACACACAGACACACACACACACATATATATACATACACACACACACACACACACACACACACATATATATATATATATATGCATGTGTATATGTGTGTGTATATATATACATGTCTGTCTGTATGTATGTATGTATGTATGTATGTATGTATGTATGTATGTAGATAGATAGCTAAAGAAAAAGGAATTAGTACAAAGAGCAGCGCTCAATCTATAGAGATATAACTAGACATATATTTTATTGCTCAAACTCCTAAGAAACTGAAAAACCATCTACACAAAATGTAAACCACATGTAGTTAACTTCAAATAGAAGAGATTAATCTAAACCGACTAATATAGAGTATAATTTAACCCAAAAACTATATGAAAAACTCAAGTATTAACAATCCCTTATCAAAATACAAAATCTTATATGAGAAACTCATGAATTAATAACACCTTAACAAAATACATATAGGTGAGATACAATTCCAAATAACCATGAGTGAGAAGACAACCAAATGAGCCCTAGAACATGATTTCACAAACAACTATGAGTAGGAAGTCATGTCATAGAGACTGAATATATGAAAAGCACCAAATTAGGTCTTTGGGTTATTTTCATATGTCGCCTCGATCCCTGCATTATCATCTTCAATAACCTTATATCCAAATTTTTAGCCCAAACAGTAGCCTATGGAAACCTCTCTAGCAAACTCCATGGCAGGAAACTTCTCAACCCTTTGATGATGCAATTGATGGAAAACTAAATGGTGGAACAAATAGAACAAATCTGAGAACTGGGTTGCCATAAGAGACAATCTTTGTGAAAAGCCCTAACTCATTCTCAAAGATATTATAATTTTTAAATTCTAGCTTTATTTTCATCACATTATAAAGACTAGCATACTAGGCTTTCATTTTCAAATACTTCAAATGAAAAATCATTTTGATAGCCCTTTCTAAATCATCATTAGAGATAAAATCTTGTTTGACATACTAGGAAACCAAATCTAGTAAAGACCCAAAATTTTGAAGAACATCAAAAGCATTGGAAAGTAACACGTAAACAACCTGAGAAGGATAAAAGCTACAAGGAGCTTTAGGGTTAACCACTTCCTCCCCAATGACAATGATTATCGCCTTCTGAATTTTCATGATATCCCATTTGAAGATGTGTTTGAGGTACTCCATAGTGTAAGACATAGAAGAGGGGAGTTCCTAACCAGTAATTGAGATATAAATTATCTAGTTTAGTAGCTTATACTCCTTTGAAATGAAAGGTGGAAGCAAAATGAGCCACTTTCCACTTAAAAGCATCACCTTGAATCCCTCACACATTTCTCAGAGATCAGTGAGCATAGATTAGAATTCAATTCACACAAAGGAAGGATTTGATGTGGTCACAAATGATCATGAGAGTACATTACTATCCTCACCAAAGTCCAATCCCAACCCTTCACAACTCAGTTTATAATTACCATTACCTTCACATGGGTTGGATGGCTACCACATAGTCACAAGAAACACCACTTGGCATACGACTTGATAGAAATATGAAATCCTTAATCAGGTGTCATCATTCATAAAAGGTACATTATGACTTACACATATTAAAGTCCTTGCTCTCATCACTTTTGTGCCACCGGGAAACGACATTCAAAACAAGAAATTAAATATTATGATTTATTCTAAAATCAAAGATTTGATTTTAGAAGTTTGTTTATTGCTTTCAAATCAAGTTTTGAATCTATGAAAAACTTTTTTTATTTTGGTTTTATACTTGTTGAAATATGTGAAAAATTTTGGTGAAAATTTTAACAATGGTTTAAAGGATCATCAAAGCAATCCATCCCCCTAGATACAAATGTTAAATTTTATGATCTTCTTTCTTCACTCAAACCAATTGTTTATAATTTTCATGTTTTGCATTGGTCTCTTGAAAGTGATATGCAAGTACTGGCCCTTATTCTAGCATTTTATACTCATAATCGGTCTTTTTAATTTTTGGTTTTCCAATGAAGGAACTTATTCCAACATTTTGGATGCATTCTTAAGAACGTTTTTTAGTATTAGATGTTCCCTATAAGAGATATTTTTAAAGGAAAATTTACTGTGCTATTGAAATTTTTGGATCGATATCATTTGACATAGTTTTTGGTTTGGGAATGAAGGTAGTGCCTTGATGTAGATGCCTTACTTCGAGGTATTAGCAAAATAATGAACTAACTTTAGCATGCATAGATCAAAACTTTTTTTTGTGTAAAGCTGTGAAAAATGTTTAAAACCTTGAGAGCATTTTAATTGTGTTACTGAAGTTGTATACAAAAGTAATATGTCATAGAAATTTTAACAGTGGTGAAGAATAATTCGATCATGTTTTTTATTCCAAATAGAAAGTACTGTGTATGTTAGACACTAAAACTAACTAAAGTTCAGAAAGAGTGATTTTGTAAGTGATGAACATTAAGATGATTAGATACATTTTTGAACTTAGTTCTTTAAATTGAAAAATAAATATACTACTAAAGTTACTTTGACATTTCTTAGCATTCACCAAGGCATAAGAAATGTATTCACTAAATATAGAAGTTTCATTAATAAGAAAGACTTGACCATTATTAATCTCCAGCCTGAATATCTAAAGTTGAATATTTATAATTCTAGGAGCATTACCATATTTCTTCGTTAGATTTATCAATAGAAAAGATCTTTCTTATTCTTATATTTTACATGTGTGAAGCAAGCCCTATAGTATTATCTAATCAAACATTTAGAAAGCATCATATCATAGTTAATAGTATTAAGTAAAATGCAACAATCTTTTAAAAAAGGTCCAAGGTTTATTTGGCTAGTCTTGAAATAGGCCTAAATCAAGCATGAATGAGTGACCACATAGCCATACTAACCTAGATAATACTAACCAAGTTTCCCAGTCTCCCCTCCACTCATTCAATTCTTACCCTTCCACGAACATGGAGAATAGACCTTGTTTTCCTCTCCATCTAAACCTAGATTCTCCCCTTTTGAATCTAGATTAGGAGTTTTGCAATGATATTTTGGCCATTGCAAGAAATGGGGCGGTGGACTCTTTCTGAATCATGAAGTGGGATTTCTATGAGATAAAGAACCTCAACATAACAAAAAGGGATATCAACAGTAAAATAGAAATGCTAGATATTGGCGGTGAGAGATCCCATAGAAAATAGGCCACTAAAGGTAGCAAGCTATGGAATGAGGAAGAAAATCTTCCAAAACTTGATTGCCTCACTAAAAATGTTGAAGCTCTGGATAATCTAAAAACAAACTATGAGAACAAGATCGCCGCCTTTGAGAAAAAATTTAAAGGCATTAAAGATTCTCTCTATTGAATCATGTCTCATAGCCATAGGTTTATCAAGACCACAACTGAGAGCATGCATACCATGGTTATGAATATAGAAAAAAGGTTGCCAAGGTAGCCTAGTGGTGGAGTTGGACCTGGAGAAGGAAAATGACAATGAAGAGTTGTTGGGTCCTAGCAAGAGCACTTAGGCTAATTTGAAGAGGAAGGCAGGAAGACCCCTACAATCTAGGGCTTCAAAAAAGTAGCTCAGAATATGAATCACCTTGAGACAGAGGTCATTGAGACTTTACAGACTTTGGCTTAATCTTCTTCGATCCCTATCTGGTCTTTTGCAGGTTTTTGGTTCGCATTGGGTTGTCTTGTTGTCTATTTATCTCTTTTGACAACATTTTTATTTTTTATGTAAAGGTTTTCATGTCTTATCTTCATTTTGACCATTTGTAAAAGATTTTGAGTCTATTAAAAACCTGCTTTTACCGTAATAAAAAATAGAACGTATAGCATTTTCTTTAATTATAATGTACAATATGATATATATAAAATTTGAAATGCTTCTCATAAACACTTCACCTCCTATTTATACTTGCTTCCCAACCCCAAATAATTATAAATTAATATATCTGCTTTCCATTAATTCTAACACAATAACATGTTGTAGTCTAATCTCACCTACCCCGTCCACATGCTTCGTATGCACAAGTGTTTACAAAATTAGCATGATTTGGATTTGTTTTCAACATCTACTCCAACCTGTCCACCGTACCTTCTATAGTGTTAAAACATTATTTTATATGCAAAATTCTGGAAGTTTCCAACTACCTCCTGACCATTCTAGAAACATCTAAGACCTCCATTAAAAGAGGCATTTTGTAATCATTTTGGGTATGAAAGGAAGAATGAGAAATATGGATTGATAATTTGTCTTTCTTGTATTCTGGCTTGTTTTGTGGCTCCTTTGTTTTATTTTTTCTCCCCTGTTTTCTATCAGTGGTATCAGAGCCAATGGTGAAGATCTTGGATGTCAAGTGTACCTGAGATAGTCACTGCAAATAGGAGTGGGGGAGCCGTCTAAACTCTCATCTATTAGATGTGTTGACTACTGAGCGTATCAGTTTGTTGGTGAAACTCAATCTACATGTTGTATGTTGGATCACTGCAGTTACAAGATTGTGGAGTTTGATGCAATCATTGAAGCCCAGTTGCAAAGAAAGCCCACTAAGAAAGGAATTATAATTGCAGTTTGAAAAGTCACTATTGATGGAATTTGATGAAGGGGAATTGTTTTGGTGAGGAATCTGGTAAAAAGTCAGTGTGGTTGAATTGAAGTAGTAGTCAAAGATAGTTGGAAATGGCAGATTGTGTTGAGATAATGCAGAGGCAGAGACGAGTCAAAGAGAAAAAGAGATACTAGAACATCGATGAGCAAGCCAAGGAGGTAGTTGCAAAAGAATGAAATGAAAGCCATTGATGTTGCTTAAGTCATCAAAGTAAGGAGAGTTGAAGCCATCATTGTCAGAGGAAATCATAGATTGAAGGTTTGCAATCATTAAAATCATTGTGAAACTACTCACAGCTAGGAGGAGAAGAAGATGCCGCTGGAAAGAGACTGCATAGGAGATCTATGTTTTGATTGGGTGATGATCTTGGAGAAGAAATGTTTGTAAGCTGTTGTATATGTTGTATAGAGTTTGATGACCTTGAAGGAGAAATTGGAGACTCAGACATTGCAGCTTAAAGGAGGCCATAACAGTTAAAAGGGCTACCAAAAAGAGAAGACTCTAGCAGACTGGAAGTGTAAGTTGTTGGCCAAAGATTGTGAAGGTGTACAAAGTTGTTTAGAGGAAGAAATTTGTAATAGCAAAAACACAATCAAGTGTCAGGGTAAGGTAAGTTTATTTTTATTTTTGTTTCAATGGGTAAAGTGGACAGAGTAAAGAAAGAGAAAACAAATGATTAAAAAGAAGAATTGAAGGAATGTAAGAAGAAAATTTCAGAAATGATATTTCTTTTAAAAGAGAAGCAAATGGAAAAATGTGAACTGTTAGATGAAAATTATAATCTTGAAAAAGAATTGAATGAAGTTAAAAATAAAAATAAGGAATTAGAAGAGAAATTATAGTTATTTGGTGATGTCAAAAGGAAGTTTGATGATTTGGAAGAAATGTCAAAAAGGTTAGAAGAAGAAAATAGTTTATAGAAAAGGGAACTCTTAAATTTGAAACAAGAGAATGAATGTTTCAAGTTAAAACCACTAGTTAGTAATGCTTCATGTGACACAAAAGATCTGTGTTCATCATTTAGTGAAGGTGATTTAGTTGAAACTGTTTGTGATAAAGAATGCAAGAAAGAAGATGAGAATGTGTTTACACATTATGTTAGTTGTGATGATAAGAATATTGGTTTAAAAATCATGAAGAAAATGGGTTATAAAGGTCAAGGATTGGGAAAACAAGAACAAGGAATTAGAGAGCCTATTGAGCCTATATTGAGGCCAAAGTATGAAGGTCTTGGATATGTCACAAGAAAAGAAAATGATGCTACCAGTTCAAGCAAAACAACCCATAAAAGGCATTGTATTAGTGTTTTCATTGCAATAGAGAAGGACACACAAAAGAAATGTGTTGGGACTTACATCCATGTAAAATTTGTGGTTTGAGAAATCATTCTGAAAAAATGTGTTGGAAGAAAGAATCAATACCAAGTTGTATAAAAATGGATTGTGGATGGACCTATGGACCTAGCTGGCAAAAGCTCACAAGTATGTTCAAAAGATTGTACAAATGTTCATATGTGAAGAACAATAGAAGTAATGAAAGCTTTGAACGTCCAAAAGGGATTAAAAATGTTTTCAGCCAAAAGAAACCATTGTCTAGCAAGGCAACTACTGATTGTATGGTGTTTTGAATACTTCAAACCAAAGAAATTGAGAGACTACAACAACAGTTGAAGAAAACTAGAGCACAAGAAAGAAAGAGGAGTTCATGAAAGAAATCAAAAAATCAGAGGAGGATATTAGTTACAGAGAAGACATTGTGAATGCTGAAAAATGCAGTAGCTGTAGGAACAACCGGTTAGTAAGAAAACCAAAGAAGAGATCACAGACAAAAAGGGAAGGTAGTTGAAGAAAGTTGAAAAGAACAAAAGAATGGATAGAATATTGGTAGTTGAGATTAAGGGGGAGTGTTGGAGTCTAATCTCACCTACCCCATCCACATGCTCCGTATGCACAAGTGTTTACAGAATTAGCAGGATTTGGATTTGTTTTCAACATCTACTCCAACCTGTCCATTGTACCTTCTATAGTGTTAAAACATTATTTTATATGCAAAATTCTGGAAGTTTCCAGCTACCTCCTGACCATTCTAGAAACATCTAAGACCTCCATTAAAAGAGGCATTTTGTAATCATTTTGGGTATGAAAGGAAGAATGAGAAATATGGATTGATAATTTGTCTTTCTTGTATTCTGCCCTGTTTTGTGGCTCCTCTGCTCCCCTATTTTCTATCATAATGCACTTTTTTTAAAGATAAATTTTTAAAAATGACATGGTATAAGGCCACGGTCTGTGAATCGAATCTTATAACATGACAATATTTTGGCTTACAAAATATACTGTTATTTGGAATCTTATTGAGAATTGGCACGGTATGCCCACTCCAATCTTATAAAGGCCTCTTCTCCTCATGCCTGTTATATCTAGTTTATTCAAAATGGCCTAGATTTTGTCTTCTCCCCTCATTTCGGTTTCTGAGGCTAGCACTAAATCCCGAGGATGGATTCAAACAAAAGTCCATGGGTCTTCGCCTTTTGGAAATTACTCACGCACAAAGAGTCCGGGTATTTATTTTTCTTTACTCTTTTCAAACCGCTTGTAATCCTTAATCCTGGAACTGAAAATTTGATTATTATTGTTTTTTACAATTGTTTACAGCTTGCCACAACATGCCATCTAATGTTCTTGTCGGAGAAGATACGAAAACACTTAAGGGTAACTTTATCTACTTTTGAGTTTAGATCTGTGAAATATTGGAGCGTTAAATAATTTAAGGTAGTTGTCTGTAGTTTTTGTATTAAAGTTTTTGCATCAACAATCTATAATCATTTTTTCTCCAACGTTGATGAAAAATTCTTTAACACGATCAAATTAACGATAGCTCACAGGGAGCGTCAAATCAATCCTAATTAAAGGAAGCCAAATTATGTTCATTCTGTTACAATATCTAACGAGGTATTAAGTATTGAATCTTTTGAGTTGGCCTACAGAATTTAGATGGATGAATTTTTATCAGCAAATTCTTTGGGTACTTGTGGATTTAGTGTTCCATTTATCATTAGTTACTGAGATTGAATTTGTCACTGAAAAATGTAGAACGCAAAAAATCCGAAGAAATAAAAGATATACAGTTACATGTAGTTAATATTTTGAATCTCAAAGTCTAATTGAATGTTGTTGTTCAGGCTCCTTTGGATGAGATAGATAAGAGAATAGAGGAATTGTTTGCAGAGATCAAAATGCTCTTAAATTTTGGTGGAAGATGGGGAAATAAGTCCCTCTGAATATGATACTGCGTGGGTAGCGAGAGTTCCTGCCATTAATGGCTCCGGTGCACCCCAATTTCCCCAAATGGTGGACTGGATTCTTCAGAATCAGTTACTGGATGGTTCCTGGGGAGACAAGAGTCGTTCTTTATCGTGTGATAGACTACTCAACACTCTTGCCTGCGTAGTTAATCTAACTATCAGGAGCGTTGGTAACGATCAAGTGAACAGAGGTAATTATATTCGTTTTTTGCCTTGCCTTTCCATTTGTGGTTCCTTTGGGCCAAAAGGCCAAACGACATTATCACCATATTTTAGCACTTACTATTTTTACCTGGGATAATTCAACTCAGATATTTTAAATTACCTTACATGAGGCATAGTTAAAGGATGAGGTTTACCTTCAAACAAATTAAAAGTTTTAATATCTGGACCATAGCAGGTCTTTATTTCTTAAGGACAAATACAGAAGGAATGATTAGAGAAGCACTTGGTCATCATCAATCCAAGGGATTCGAAATGGTCTTTCCTGCACTCCTGAGTGAAGCCAAACTTTTGGGTTTGGAACTTCCTTATGAGCTGTCTATCATAAAGCATATAATCGGAAAGCGGGACTCCGAAATTCTGAATTGAGAAAGTGAAATTCTAACCAATCTTTTCCTATTATCTATTAGTGACATGTCTTATTTCAAGGCACGCATTAACTAAAGATGGAAATGATTTAATAAGATTTTTGCGAATTAAATAATCTGTTGAAGAGCTACACAGCCATCCCTCAAAAATGTTGCAGTGTCTAGAAGGGATACAAGAAATAGTCGATTGGAAAAATATGCTGAAACTGCAATCCGAGGATGGATCATTCTCAGGCTCCCCAGCATCTACAGCTTGCGTATTTATGCACACAAGAGACAAGAATTGTCTACGATATTTGAGGAGCCTTGTTACAAAGTTTGGAGACCATGGTAATTCATGCATTTCATAGTCGCAAGCAATATTGATTGAATATTGGATTCTAACAGTCAAATGTTCACTAGATTGTATTTAATACTCGTAAGCGTTTGAGAGCGGTAGATAGTGTTGAATGTCTTGGGCTTGAATGCCATTTCGAAACGGAGATTAAACAAGCCATGGATTATTGTTGGAAGGACTAATTTCTCGTAAGAGATTGTAATTTAGCCACTTTCATCTTTGTATTATCTTGATAGGCTGTCTCTAGAGTCTCTAGAGATTGTAATTTAGCCACTTTCATCTTTGTATTACCTTGATAGGCTTTCTTGAATTTTATTGCTGTCCAAACCTTAGGAAAGATTGATTCATCCATTGCTTGCTGAATTAAAAACAGAGCTTTTGCATCCTTTTTTCTATTATCTTTAAGTTGATCTTTTTCTGCTTGTTGTAATCTCTGATAAGCTGCATCATCCTTGGTTCTACAAAACCTTTCTCTACCAAATCCCAAATATGAAGGGGTGGATGGAGATATGGATACACAGAAAAAATTTAACAATTAGATCATAAACACACAAAGCATATGAACACAGAAAAAAATTAAAAAATTATCTAACTATTACTTAGCCAATTCATGAGCGGTGGAAGTAGTAGTTCCATCGATTAAAAGATTAAATAGATAGCTCTGCATGCGTGGAAATAAAGAAGTCTTGACTGCATGAATGGGAAAAATGTGCACGAGGAGTTTAACGGTGGCCGACTGAGGGCTCACTGTGGATCTGAAGGCTAAGTATAGCAAACTGCAGTAAACGGTGGCAGGAGAAATTAGTCCTTCCAACAATTATGTGTTCAAGTGAGTAATTGTTGGAGTCTAATCTCACCTACCCCATCCACATGCTCTTATGCACAAGTGTTTACAAAATTAATGGTAGGATTTGTATTTGTTTTCAACATCTACTCCAACTTGTCCACCGTACCATCTATAGTCTTAAAACATTATTTTATATGAAAAATTCTGGAAGTTTCCAGCTACCTCCTGACCATTCTAGAAACATCTAAAACCTCCATTAAAAGAGGCATTTTGTAATCATTTTGTGAAATGAAGGAAGAATGAGAAATATGGATTGATAATTTGACTTTCTTGTATTCTGCCTATTTTTTGGCTCCTCTGTTTTATTTTTGCTTCCTTGTTTTCTATCAGTGGTATCAGAGCTGTAGCTCAAGAGTAGAAAGTGTTTTTGTTTTGCTCCATTTTGTCTTTGCTTTGTTAAAATGTACTGCTCTGTGAGCACTCCAGTTTGTAGATGCCAAATCGTGTGGAGATAACACAAAGGCGGAGACGAGTCAAAGAGGAAGGGAGATACGGGTACATGGATGAGCAGGACAAGGAGGTTGTTGCAGAAGAATTTAGTGGAAGCCATTGAAGCTTATCAAGTCCAGTCTCTGCTAGAAGAAGATTGATATTTCTTTTAATGTCAAACTGTTGCTGTTTATAGAGATGGAGTCGTAGCCAAAAGGGATGTTGCACAAAAACAACATTAAAGGCACAAATGATGGCTGACAATATTAAGGTTGAAGGAGCTTTGTAGAGTCTACCATACGGTTGAAGCTGTAGAAGCCTTCCAGAGAATCTCCCCTCAACAAAGGGAAGGAAAGTAACTGAATGAAGCTTGAATGAAAGAATAGAAGTCAAGGCTAAGTCATTGAGAGAAGTGTTCAAGGAGATTGTTGTTAATACATAGTTGGTGAATGAAAGGTTGTTTCTGAAGGAGATTGCGGAAATTAAAAAATTACCTCTTTGGAAGGAGACAATTTGCAGCAGTAAAAACACAGTCAAGTGTCAGGGTAAGGTAAGTTTTTTTTGTTTCAATGCGTAAAGTTGATAGAGTAAAGAAAGAGAAAACAAATGATTTAAAAGAAGAATTGAAGGAATGTAAGAAGAAAATTTCAGAAATGATATTTCTTTTAAAAGAGAAGCAAATGGAAAAATGTGAACTATTAGATGAAAATTATAATCTTGAAAAAGAACTAAAAGAAGTTAAAGATAAAAATAAGGAATTAGAAGAGAAATTATAGTTATTTGATGATGTCAAAAGGAAGTTTGATGATTTGGAAGAAATGTCAAAAAAATTAGAAGAAGAAAACAGTTTACAAAAAAGGGAAATTTTAAATCTGAAACAAGAGAATGAATGTTTGAAGTTAAAACCACTAGTTAGTAATGCTTCATGTGACACAAAAGATTTGTGTTCATCATTTAGTGAAGGTGATTTAGTTGAAACTATTTGTGATAAAGAATGCAAGAAAGAAGATGAGAATGTGTTTGCACATTATGGTAGTTGTGATGATAAGAATATTGGTTTAAAAATCATGAAGAAAATGGGTTATAAAGGTCAAGGATTGGGAAAACAAGAACAAGGAATTAGAGAGCCTATTGAGCCTATAATGAGGTCAAAGTATGAAGGTCTTGGATATGTCATAAGAAAAGAAAATGATGCTACTAGTTCAAACAAAACAGCCCATAAAAGGCATTGTATAAAGTGTTTTCATTGCAATAGAGAAGGACACACAAAAGAAATGTGTTGGGACTTGCATCCATGTAAAATTTGTGGTTTGAGAAATCATTCTGAAAAAAGGTGTTGGAAGAAAGAATCAATAATAGGCTATATAAAAATGGATTGGTGATGGACCTATGGACCTAGTTGGCAAAAGCTCACAGGTATGTTCAAAAGATTGTACAAATGTTTATATGTGAAGAACAATAGAAGTAATGAAAGCTTTGAATGTCCAAAAGGGATTAAAAATGTTTTCAGCCAAAAGAAACCATTGTCTAGCAAGGTAACTACTGATTGTATGATGTTTTGAAGACTTCAAACTAAAGAAATTGAGAGACTACAACAACAGTTGAAGAAAACTGTAGCACAAGAAAGAAAGAGAAGTTGATGAAAGAAATCAGAAAATCAGAGGAGGATATCAGTTAAAGAGAAGACATTGTGAATGCTGAAAATTGTAGCAGCTGTAGGAACAACAAGTTAGCAAGAAAACCAAAGAAGAGGTTATAGACAAAAAAGGAAGATAGTTGAAGAAAGCTGAAAGAACAAAAGAATGGATAGAATATTGGTAGTTGAGATTAAGGGGGAGTGTTGGAGTCTAATCTCACCTACCCCATCCACATGCTCTTATGCACAAGTGTTTACAAAATTAATGGCAGGATTTGTATTTGTTTTCAACATCTACTCCAACTTGTCCACCGTACCATCTATAGTCTTAAAACATTATTTTATATGCAAAATTCTGGAAGTTTCCAGCTACCTCCTGACCATTCTAGAAACATCTAAGACCTCCATTAAAAGAGGCATTTTGTAATCATTTTGTGAAATGAAGGAAGAATGAGAAATATGGATTGATAATTTGACTTTCTTGTATTCTGCCCTGTTTTGTGGCTCCTCTGTTTTATTTTTGCTTCCCTGTTTTCTATCAGTAATAGTATCTCCATTGTTGTGATTTTTAAAATATAAGTCAAAGATCATTTCGACTTCTCACTTTGGAAACGTATGGTAGGTACTGGGGCGAAAGAGGCGTTAGGGATATTGATCTCACAGCCACGGGCTTCAGGCTTCTCAGGATTTTCGGATACGCTGTATCTTCTGGTATACACGTGATTTCGATGAGCACTCATTCAAATTTTAATCGAGTGTTTAATTTCCAGAATTATCCGCTCTGTTTTAATCTCTAATAATGTCAAATGGCAGACGTTCTGCAAAACATGAAAGGCGAGGCTGACGAGATTTGTAAGCTGTCTGGTGTTGAAAATGGCGCAGGAATAACCGCTATATTGAATCTGTATAGAAGCTCATAGCTTAATTTCCCGGGCGAAAATGTAATGAGAGAAATAAAAAGCATTTACGAAAGATTACTTGAGCAAATGGCTGGAAAGAGAGAACTTTTCTCAGGCGAAGGCTGTTAAGGAAAGCCTTTGCCAAGAGATAATGGGAATTGTTGCCTTCTCTGATTTTTTTATCTTTGATTTACTACTGAACATAATAATATAGCTGTCATGGGCCTCTGTAATAAATGATCAATCTATCTGAACGAGCACGGGAGATTCAAGGTCGTGATGTGCTTCCTTACCTGCACCAACAGGTAAATACATTGCCTTGAACCCTTTACCCCTTTTTGAATTGCATTTTTTAAATTGATTCAGATTTCAGCAGAGCAAGTGGGAGATTAGTAGTTTAACAACATTTGTTTTTTTATTGCAGGATTCAGTGGTTGAATCATCTGTTCAGTTTGACAAAAGAAAGAGAATGGATGTTAAAAAGTTACTCGCCCTCGTTCGATGAATATATGAAGAATGGCTTAGCGTCGGTAGCACTGGAAGTAACTACCCTGACGACAATATTTTCTACGGGAGAGATTCTTTCTGATAACATTCTCGAGAAGCTTGACTTTCGAGGCGACTCTCTCAATGTCGTGTGTCTCACAGGACGTTTTGTGAACGTTGCCTCCCTTCATTTGTACAATGTTATTTAAGGCGAAATAGATCACGGGGAGTTGGCTTCCTTCGTACAACGTTACATTAATGACCATCCTGGAAGGGATGAACGAAGAGGCCCTTACGAAATTGAACTACCACTTTCTAATGCGTGGAGACGTACCCAAGCGTTACAGTACACTTCTTTTCAACACGGCCAGGGTAATGAAAGTGATTTACAAGATAGAAGACGGCTTTCTAAATGCCGCCGAAGACCTGGAAGATTCCATTAAAAAGTCTCTTTACGAACCTCAAATTCCAGCTTGCCCTGTAGCATAAAATGCTTATTCGATCGGTTCATAGAGCTTTGGGCGAATATGATGAGCATTATATTTGGGTATGGCAGGTGGCTTAAAAAACAAAGCCATCTTTTGCCACTTCTTTGAGGTAACAATGTATTTGTGAATTTTATATTTGTAATGGTCACAATTATGTACCATATCTTTTTTATCTTATGCTTTTGAGTTGACTTTGATTAAAGTGTATTATTTTATTTAAAAATAAGTCATAGTGGTATATTAATATTACTTTTTTATGTAGTTGTGTATTCATTTTCTTGAAATATTAAGTGGTGTATTTGTGTGTTAAGAACTTTGTGTGAATATGATGGGCATTATATTTCTCTATGGCACTACACCCTAAAACATAGTCATCTGTTCTCACTTCTTTTAGTAAATAATTCATTTGAGAATTTTATATATCATGCCTTTTTTTTCTTACATTTATGAGTTTACTTTGATTATGGTGTATTGTTTTATAAAAATAAAGTCACAACGATAAAATTAGCATATTAATATTATTTTTTTATTTAGTTGTGTTCACTATTCAAAATATGATTTAATGTAATTATATATCAACAAGTAATGTATTGCTATGTGAGAAACATTGTGTGAATATGATTGACATTATATTTGTACATGATAGGCATAGTAAAACTTAACCATCTATTTTCATTTAAAAAAAACAATAATGTTTTTTATAAAGTTAAATGGGTTTTACATGGACCCAAAACCAAGAGTTTTACAACAATCGGCTATCAGCCAAACAAACATGAACCAACATTAAAACAGGGGAGCATCCCCGAGAACTCACGAAAACAAAGGAAACATAGACAAATAAGACAAAACAAAAGAAAAAACTCTCAATTAAGAGAGAGCGCCAAATCCTTATTCTTCTGGATGGAAATCATGTTGATTTCCTCCAGCTCATCCATAATGAATTTGGAGGTACCCTTGTTGTTGCTCCTGCTTCTGGTTTTGCTATCTCCAGCGGCCATATCTTCCCCTCTAAGATCTTTCACTAGTGTGCTATGGTAGGATCTGTAATCAACAAGCATGACATTAATCTTTTCAAGCCCCTCAATACTGTTGTTCATGGCTTCTTTGCTAATGTCAACTAGGTTCTTGAGATTTTTCTTAATCTCCGCCATAAACTGCTCCACCTTATCAATCCTTTGTTTGTGATTGCATTTCATCACCTCAACATCCCAAGAGAGCTTTTGGGTCATAATCACGAGTTTCTTGGGTTTGTTGGGCTTGGGGGAAGTAGTGAAGATAATGATAATCTCTTTAACCCCCACTTTGAGGGTATCAATTTCACTCTCAACCGACTTCCAGTAGCTCTCTTGTCTTCTGGTAGCTTCCATAAGCAGATTCATCAGGTTACCAGTCCTCTGTATCCCACTGTTCTCTTCGTTGGCCATGGGCCCTTTTTTTTTTTTAGGACATTGATAGGAATTTCCAATTTAATTCCCTAATCTATAGTCTTTGGACTATGTTCCTTAGCTGCTAGCTTTTTCTTATGTTTAAAAAAGCGATAATGTTAAAATTAGCATATTATATTATTTTTTATTAAGGGCTAGAGGTAGGGGTTGGGTTAGGGTTAGGGTTAGGGTTATTATTAGGGTTATTATTACAATACGGATTAGGATTTCAACTATGCTCAATTTTGGACATAATTAAATATATTTATTTACATTTAATAAATTAAATAGAGTAGTGTTGCAACTTTTGTCATTGATATTAAATGTCAATTGACGAGTTTTAGAAAAGAGAATGGAATTGAAATATCAATTAAGCTACTTGGTTGTATGGTCGAGTTGCGTACCTACTTGATTGACTTATTTGAGCTACCTAGGTTTCTAGTTAAGTTGCTTGGGTGTCTAGTTGAGCTATTTGCATGTCTGTTTGAGCTAGTTGTCATGTCTGTTTGAGTTGGTTGTATGTTTGCTTATGCTTCCTAGTTGTCTACTTTCACCTATTGATGTTGTCATTTCTATTTCATAGTTAGTTCCAAAACTAGGGTTGACCTAAGGAAAACCCCTAATCCCAACCTATTTCTCTTCTCTAGTGTGTGTCGGAACACGTATGGAGCTGCGATCAACAGAATTGGTTTTATTTATAGAGATGAACATGTTCCCCTTTGGATGACAAAAAGTGTGGGGGACCAAAGTGATTGGCATTCAAGTTTTGAGATTTCAGGAGCTAATTCTAGAAACAGATCCAAACACTTTTACATTGCCTAGATCTAGGTTCGTTGCTCGATTCGACAATTCTAGTTCACTTTTCATGTGTTTTCACTTTAATTCCAACACATTTCCCCTAGTTTCAGCATTTTCACAGTTCAACTTAAAATTAGGATCCCCCCAAAGTGAAACTAATAAGAATTCTTAGCCCTATCCTTACTAATTTGTCGCTTCTAGATCTATTAGGTTCATGCCTCAAATTAATTATATGATCCCTAAGCCTAAAATTAGTGGTTTCTACTACATGTAGCGGTGAAAGCCCCAATTTTTCACCATTACACATGGTTTATCTAGTTTCCATTCTTTCCTCTTTGCAACCCTGATCTATCTTTTGGACTTTATTTTCTAAATAATGCATACCCCAAATAGTGTGCTCCGCTTGTAACCAACAAACCCCTTGATTTAAATAGGCCACATAAACACTTAGGCATTCTTGCATCATTGTGACCCAATAGTAGAAACCTTGCGAGGTTGGGAATTCCCTATTCCTTATAATTTTTAGGAGAAGATTAGTGATACTTAGCTTGTGTTAGGTGTGTCAAAAGTCCCATCAATAGGTGGTCCTTGCTATAGAGACCTTCTACCATGGATATGGAAAAGTAATTCAATACATATGCACGTAGGATTTGATGCTTCTAGCACATAAACTAACTCTTCACTTGTAGAAGCTTCTAATATCTACAGTTATCACAATCATGGAGATTTTTTACTAACCATCACCCTTATAAAGGGAATTTCAAGAAAGAACTTTAAACAATTTATTTCCTTACAATGCACACTCAAATTCTCACAACTTCAACAATATATGACATAATTATAAACTCTTATATCATCCATGATAGAATACTTGACTAATAACTAACAAATATTGCAACAATTCCCTAGTGGAGTCACCAATCTATTAGTTATTCCAATTGCTTTTCCAAACAGATTCATTGGAATTGACCATATTTTTTGAATACATTTTAGGTAAATGACCAATCAATAGGACTCAAATGAATGTTAAAATCCTCTACACTTTTCACTCTATAAAATTAAGGTGGGTCTCTCCTTATAATTCCTAAAGAACTACTTCAAACGACGCACAAAAATTACAATTTACAACAAAAAATTTCCAATAAAAATATACCATGGAAAGTCTATCAAACCTTGAATCTGATTATATTCTTGGTATTTTCAACATTCACTTAGCAATTGGAAATAATTTCTAAGCTAATTCTACAAAGGTACAAACAAAATTTTCAAAGGTATTTTGGTATTGAGTGTTTGGGAACGTGAAATTAACGTCTAAACATAATTTATGTCTTAATCCATGGGAGATGGAGTCTAGATGAAAATTAAAAACAAATTCACATAATAGCATTAACTCAAATGACTTAATCCTTTTCAATCATGCATTACATACATTTGTCTAGACTTTTAACCATAAAATTCTACTCATTGATCTTAATTGTTTTCACAAAACTATAATAATGTGTTAACAAAAGAATTATTTCATTAAAAGAGACCCATTATCACATTAAATAGTAACAAAGAAATTGAAATGATAAATCAAGATATGATTGATATATTACCTTATATAGGAAATGTGAGTACAATTTGGAGGCAATTTTGTAGTATATACATTTCTATTCAAAATGACTAAAGCTATTACATGAGCACATTAATTTCTAAAATTATTCTCTAAGACTCAAAACTAAACACCAACTATGTCTACTCACTCAAATTAAAATTTGAAAACTTGTGCTAATGATCTTGAATTCTCATTTATAGGAATAACAGAGAAAACAAGGTTCAAATCATAACACACATGTCACATTTTTATTTGATAATTTTTTTACAAAAAAAGAAGATACCCAAAGGTATCTTTGCTAGCGACGACAAACAAAAATAGAAACACCACCTAAAGAAAACAAAGAATAAAATCTTAGCTATATAAAGAATACAAATCCCAAGGCTAATACTATACCACTATTAGCTAAAATTGGTTGGAGAAGACTTACTTTTAGGATTTGAGCCACAAACTTTGTTGATGATTCATTCTCCCTTCAAATGTGCAAATGACATGAAGAATCCTCAAATTGAAAACCTTGAAGAGAATAATACAAAGGAAAAAGTCGACAGTGGCAGAGAATATTTGGAAACCAATGGACTAAAATCTGATGATAGTTCATTAATATATAGATTGAGGACAATTAGTCTCTTTTGATAATCATTAAGTACCCATGGTCTAGCTAATCTGGCAAGGTCTCATATTTGAAAACTAAAGTGTGACATAACTCTACAACTTTAAATGTTTTCCCTACTTGGTTGAAAAAGGAGTGCCCTCTAGTGATAATTAACAACATGAAAATAAGCATAGAGAAACTAAAATTGAAAAATAGAAAAATGTGCTAAAAATGCCAAACTCATAATACTCTGACTTCATTGATACTCCATAGACACCCATGACCTCTGGTTCTAGCAAGGTTTTATAATTTTCAAAGTGTAAATTCATTGACATTTTTTTTTATTCTAATCACATATAATGACTAATAAACAAATGAATTTGAGACAAATGATCAAGGTACTCTTGAGTCATATAAGTGACATTCACAATATTTATGTGATACATACTATATTCAAGTGAATGTATGTTATTTAACTAATCACTAGTGTTTTTTATAACCCTTCATTCATCACTATTGGGAACACTAGTAGCGCTTGGAAGCATATTTATGATTTCCCACTTTTATTCTTCTCTATCTTTTATTCGTCCATCAACATTTTCTAAAAAGGAGGGAACATGGACATCTTTCATTTGATCATACCACTTGATCTCTTTGACAAGTTTGTCAAGAAATATCTTATGTTCCCTCAACCAAATAGTCATTACCCATGTATTATTGCCAGTGATTTCCAAGATCTTGCCAAATACTTCTTTATCATAACTATCTTTATTTTACGTCAAGATATACAAGAAACCCGATGCCTTCATCCTTGAATCCAATTCTTTATTTATGCATCCCAACCTTCCTTCCACTCACCTATGCTCACAAAAAGCCTTGTGGGTTTCAATTTAAATATTGACCAATTGTTATTAAAATGGTTAAAATTTCTTTCAAACCCTCTATTTCACAACCCAGTAGCTATTGTAGACATGGTGGCTTTTAATTCCATAATCAATTATTTTTTCATTTCCTTGTACTTTTTTAATACTCTTCCACTATGTCCTCTCAATGGATACTTCAATCAATTTCTTCTATGATTCTAATGTACTTTTCATTATTGATAACAAAGAAAAACTTGAGAAAGAACCTATTTTGTCCCTCATCTTTAAATTTTCTTTATCTCAAGTATTTATTTTCATTATTCATTTCAATTCTTTCCTTGGCAAATTTTTGAACCTGAGATTTAATGAACCTAGCTACATTGATAGTCAAAACTACATCTTGTATTAGGTCATTATCCTCAAGCTTGTGAACAAGTTGTCCATAAATCTTACTCAAGTCCTCAATTATACATGTCCTTTTTTCTAGAGGATACAATGTCAAGGTACATAGAGAAGCATTGTCTAGATTAAACCATGATCTAGTGTATATCTTGATAGTTGTATCTATGCTTTACTTGACCTTCATATTCTGATTAACCCTACTTTTAACACATGATGTCACATACTTTCTAATAGATCAGACTCATGTTGAAATAATATATCAGTTATTGTAATTCCATCAGGCTCTTAATCTATATAAACACCTCTTTATAAAGGATTTTGCTTCATTCTTCATTTCTCAAGTTCCATTATCTTAATAAATATAGAAATCATCCTCTACCAATAATCCTTATTGTCTATATTCCTATCTAAATCATCTTACAAATTATATCATTGAATGTATACAATCAATTTCTATCAACTTGAGCATTACTAATGAAATGTTTAGGATTAAATTCTTTTCAAATCTTGCCTATTGACAACTTTTAGTATATGATCTCTTTTGATAAAAGAGTGTATGCTTCAATTGTAGCACAACTTTAAAGCCACAAAATTCTAAAGTGTCAGGTAGAAATGATTTCTTATTATACATCTTGAAATGCATACAGTTTCATTCATCCATTTGTCTTACTATCTCCAAAAATGCTACTCTATCTAGAAGAGTCCTTAGCAGTAAATTTGGCACTCCTTAAAATCCATAGACTTTGATCTTGGGCTAGTATTTAAAAGCATAGAAATCTCTCCAATTATGGTCAATCACTACTGTAGTTTCACAACCTTGAGGGCTGAAAAGTTTCATAATTGCTGGAGATAATCTATTATCACAAGGGTGGCCCAGTTCCATATAAAGTTGTTTAAAAAACATTTTTTTCAAAAAATAAATAGTGTGGCTTCTCACATTTGTTGTCCCACATAATTATCCACATTTGGATAGGACAAAAGTTACTATCATCATAATGAGGGTTTAGGATGAATTGAGTCTTTCCACATCTCATATTCCCAACTACTATATGGTAGTAGAAGTACTAATAATGAGTAATTGTTCTTGATGGAAGCTAGACCTTTATTAATCTCATGAGTAAGATATTGTGTGTAGTTAAAAGAACTCACATTATAGCTTTAAATATTATTTGTAAGGACCATTAAGACAATATCCATCTTTACAGAGGCATCAACACCCAGGACCTGACACACTAAATAACACGTTTCCTCAAAATACTCTTCAAACAATTTTATATTGAATGGGGTCTTGTCAATTGTCAGTAAACTATCATAGTTTTCCAACAAACCTAGGCTTATGATGAGGAAACCACTTCCTCTTGAAGTTAATTTATATTCTATTGTATTCTTTTGTGAGTGTGCCTCGGTTAAGCCTCATGTCAAAACTAGTATCCAAGGTGAAAACTTGAAATATGTAGTCCTAATTGGTAACTATGAAGTCCTCCCCAACTGCTTTACAAATAGTTTTTCTCTCAGGAACATACTTGCTAGACATTAACCTGATCAATTTTAAATTGACAAACACATTTGAGACCACTAACTTACGCAACCCTAGCCCCCAATGGTTGTAGATTGCGATATCCATAAAAAAATTATTGTAATTGTACCTTAACATTTTTTACCCTCTATCTAGATTCCAAGGATCTCTAATTCCCTTTTGAATATCCTCAAATATTTCCAAGTGGGGGTTAATCCCCTATGATTTCTTTGGCCTTAAGCTTGAGAAAGGCATTTGTTCAATCAATTTTTGGTTGGCATATTTGTCTTTCTTTTTCCTCTTAAGCTTGGGTTGCAAAGAACTAGCCATTTGTACTAGAGTTTTGAAAAATTTAATAAAGAACAACAAATTTTATCTGGGACAAAAGAAGTGTGGTTTCTTTTCCATACTGTTAACCCTTTTGAATCTACAAAAAGTAAGACTCAAACTCCTAACAAACATATGCTACTACAAACCCTAATTTACAACACCAGTAACTTTTGAGGGAAGTAATAAAACAAGAAGAACAATACAACAAGCTTGAAGGTAACTTATTATTCAATGAGTTCCACAACTCTATTTTAAAGTGCCTTGAAATTTTGTTTCAACCACTTAGAAAGCTCTTACTTCTCTATTTCTTTTGTCAAGGGCTTTAAAGAATTCTAAATTTCTTTGTAGCATAATTTTCCAACTTATTCTCATTTAGAACACTCATCGACATGCATTAATGCTTGATCATGTGAACTTCAGTACTAGTGTTGGGTTGATTTCCAAGTTTTAATTTCCATTGTCGATCAAGAGTGATCAACGACTATTAGACATGCTTGAATTTTCTCATTGATGTGGCTTTTTCCCATAAATAGTTCACTAGGTTGTTGAGGCTTAAAATGGCTCCAAGCAATGCATATACCTTCCACAAATGCCTAGGAAGTCAACACCCTACTTGAGTTGACCATTCAAGTTCCACCTCATCGTAGATGCAAGCTGCGACAAAATATTAACTATCATCATCTCTGACTTTATTGTTGGGTTATTGGAGCCTTAAAGAGGCTCCAGTAATAGTGTAACTCCCAGTAAAATTTGGACCCACAAGTTGCATCCTCTACCGCTTATCACTTTATTGCTAGATCGCTAGACCTTAAAAGCATGTCCAATAATAGTTATATCCCCAACAAAGGGTACTAAGGTTCCTACTCCACATACCCCAAGAGACTTATGTCGTTGGTTTATTGGGGCCAACAAAGGCTCCCAGTGACAATGGAGGCTCTACTAATGGCATCTGTGACTTAAGGAAATATAAATGCACTTGGATACTTGGTCCTCACTAGGGATTTGAGGCATAAGGGGTTGTAATGTTGGGACATCAAATATTAATCCTGAGGGATTGGGCTTTAATGAATTTTGAAGACTGGCTAATATGGGAAGCTAATACATGGGACCGAATAATAGACACTGCTAAGACACACAAGTCATGACTTAGAGGGAGACTTGTCGTGCAAACCATTCAATGCAGGATTTTAACATTACAATGCAAATACAAAGGGCTTAAAGATTTAAACTTAAAGAATATTTTAAACATTCCTTAATGACTTTGAGAGGATAAACACATGGCAAACCCAGGACATTAAGTTGTGAAATTTTTACTATCCCAACTATTCCTTTTATGAAAACTACCAAAGAAAAAATATTTTAGCTATATAGTTTTTAATTAGTTTAGACAATTGAACATTAATCCTTCAATAAATTAACATTATTAGTCAGATCCACAATATTTTTAATAAACCTTTAACATGTATAAATTGTTTCTCAAAAAATGAAGAAAGAGATATGAGACAAATCAGCCTCAAAAAATGAGAATGACATAAATAAACCATAGCATCTAAATCATCAATAAAGAATATTATTGAGAAATAATAAAGTAGTTACAATATAATATCAAGTATTTCCTTTATGGAGATCAACATCTTCTCAATTTGTTAAAAATCTAAAGTCGTAACCCTACAAAAAACCCCTCCCTCTTTCCTTGATCTCAAGCTCTCAATATATTAACTCAAGGAGTCTTGTACAACAACTATAAGGAATCACCATGTTCTTAAAAAAGGTTTTAAAATACCATGGTAAAAACAAATATAACACACATTCCATAATTTGTGATTGACAACATTGTGAAGATGCCCTGTCATATGACATAACATGCATTATAAGTGAGTCAATGTACCTAGTCCACTTTGTAACCTCCTTTTTAATCATGCTCCTGTGCTTTATAATATCTATTATAAAAAAATAAAAAATAAATCACACATGACATAATGGTCAAGGCATAAAGGGAATGTTCTATTTGCTTAGGACACATAAAATAATAAATAATTAAATAATATGAACATTAGGACTTGCAAGGTGTAGGACACACCTAATCCAAACAAGCATACACATTTGTGGAATACTTGTAAATACCTCTAATTTAATTTCTACCTCTCAAATTCATCTATTGATATCTTCTATCTCTATAGTAGTATAATTAAAACACTTCCCCATTTTACTAGCTACCACATGTAAATATTTCTATTACATATTTGTATCTTATTATTATCTATATTCTAACAATGATATAAATTTTTCACAACATCTAATTTTAAACTAATTTTGATTTTCATTCATGATATCTTCTTACACACCAAAGATATATATATAATCTATGTTAAATATATCACCCTAAAAAAGTTCCTATTTAAAATATTTTATACATTTAAATCTCCAAAACCCTTACTTTCCTATCTGTCATATCGAATCCCCATACAATAGATATCTTAATTATAGCATGTATTAATATAAATCATAGGAAAAAGCATAAGTGATTGTTCTTGGTAGAGTCATGACATCACCGATAAGTGTGCAATAATATGTTTTAGGAAACTTGGAATTGTTCTTGGTAGAGTCATGACATCACCGATAGGCCTCTCTTCATGCTTGTTAAAGACAACATACAAAGAAAATGTTTATCTATTTTATTCAAAATGGCCTAGGTATTGATTTCTCCGATTTTTTTTTTCGCTTTACTCTTTGCAAATTGCTTGTAATCTTGGGACTGAAAACTAAATTATTGTTATTTTTTTCAATTATTTTCATCTTGCCACAAGATGCCATCTGATGTTCTTTTCGTAGTGGATACGAAAAACACTTCAGGGTAATTTGATCTACTTTTTAGTTTAAATCTATGAAATATTCGATCATTAAATTGCGTTAAAGATTTTTTTCAAAATCTATCATCAACTTCTTTTTATTCTTGGACTCTATTATTCTAATGTTAAAAACAATAAAATTCAAAAACTACAGAATTATTGCAGCTTGAACGATAGCGCATAAGAACCGTCAAATCAATCCTAATTAGAAGAAGCCAGATTACGTTCCTTCTATTTCAATATTTGAGGAAGTTTTATGTATGGACTTTTTGCATTTGCCTACAAAATTTATCAGCAGATTTTTTGTTTGTCACCTATGGAATGAGCATTACATTTGTTAGTAGTTACTGTGATTGAATTTTTCACTGAAGAATGTAGAACCCAAAAAGTCCAAGAAGAAATAAAAGATATGCAGTTAGATGTAGCAATATTTTGAAATCTTAAAATCTAATTGAATGTTGTTGTTTCAAGCTCCCTTGGATGAGATACATAAGAGAATAGAGGAATTGGTTGCAGAGATCAAAATGTGGGAATAAGGGAGAGCTTAAGTAAAAAAAAACAGAGCAAAACACAAGAAAGACAAATTTTCAATTATCATTCCATATTTTGATTCATTCTACCAACGGATTATTAAATGCCTCTTGATATTGAGGACTTAGATCTTTCTAGAATGGGCAGGAGGTAATTGGAAAAAACTTCCAAAAATCTACTCATTGATCACTTCCATTTTTAAAGACTCAAAGCTCATATCTCCTTTGTTGCAAGTAGTCCACTTTAATCACCCATATGTACACTAGATGGTCTAACCAATACGTAACTGTATAAAACTTCTGAGAAAATATGCATAACAAAAAATGCCATATCTTTTCAAATCTCCTCCAAAATCTTTTTAAAAATCCATTTTCAAAACTGGTCTTCAATCCTGATACAGGTAGGACATATCTAGGTGGAGTATTTGAGATTAAAATCTCTAATACTCCTCCTTAATCTCAACTACTATTCATATCATTTATCTTTTTGATCTTTACATCTTTTTGAATTACAATGGTAGTCAAATTCTTCAACAATCTTCTTTTTGTTTACTAACTATTGCTAGTGCTGCTCAATTTTTCAGATCTCACAATGTCTTTGGTACATTTGTTTGGCTTCCTTAACTCTTGCGGCAATCTCTCAATCTCTTTGGTTTGAAGTCTTCAAAACATCATACAATCAGTATTTGCCTTGCTAGGCAATGGTTTCTTTCTACTCAAAACATTTTTCATCATTTTTGAACATTCAAATCTTTCATGATTTCTATTTGTCTTCACATTTGAATATTTGTACAACCTTTTGAACATACGTGTGACATTTTTCCAAGTACGCCCATAGACCCATCCATAATCCATTTTTATACAACCTAGTATCATAGATTTATTCTTCCATTCTTTTATCCAACACATTTTTTCAGAATGATTTCTTAAACCACAAATATTACAGGGATGTAGATTCCAACACATATATTTTAGGTGACCTTCTCTATTACAATGATAACACTGGTTTTCTTTCTTTAGACTGATTTGTTTAAACATGTATCATTTTAAACATCATTTTCATTTTTTCTATATCCAAGCTCTTCATATTTTGGCCTCTCTATTGGCTGAATGGGCTCTTTGATTCCTTGTCTATACTTTCCCAATCCTTTACCTTCATAACACATTTTCTTCATGATTTTGAAACCAACATTATTTTGAAATAATCCTCTATTATCAATGTCACAACCAGCAATATTTCAAAACACATTGTCAACTTCTTTCATACATTCTTTATTACAAACACATTCACACTTACCAGTTATACAATCATCTGTGCCACATGATACATAACTTACATATAGCTTTGATTTCAAACATTCAATCTCTTATTTCAATTTTGATATTTCCTCCTTCTATAAACTATTTTCTTCTTCTACTTTCTTCAGTTTGTCTTGTAAGTCATCAAAAAAAAATTCTATTTGTTCTACCTCCTCCTTCATTTTCTTAATCTCATCAAACAACTTTATTTTTTCCTCTAAATCTTCATGTTTCTTCTTTACTTTGTTTAATTCTTTTTCAAACTCACAATTCTCATCCAAGAGCTTAGATTTTTTAGTTTGTCTCTCTTTTATGGTTGCTATTATCTCTAATTTTGATTTCTTCATTTCCATTAATTCTTTGTTTATAACATCTATTTCACTAATTAAATTTCTATTTTCTTTTTCAACCTTCTTTCCTATCTTTCCCAGTTACACAAAAGATTTTAAACTTACCTCGCTCAAACACTTGACTGTGTTTCTACTACTGCGAATTACCTCTCGTTTTTTAAGTCTTCTTCAGCTACTGCATGGATTCAAACTTCTAAAAACTCCAACTTCTTCGACAACTTCTCCTTAGCAGCTTCTATTTTTTGAGATCTCTATTTGTAAATTGTGATTTGGTTTCCATCTCTGACAGCATGGGGCAACCCTTTTTTTTGTTTTCTTCAGCTGCAGTTTGACTAGGCAATTCATAAACCTTCTCTCGCTCAAACTTTAGCAACTCCCGACATACCATGATTCTTGCCTTTCAACTACTTTCAGGCTTCAAAATATTCTTTTGTTGGTAGCCGATTACTTACTATAGGTTCAAATCTTACAAGATCTCTCATTTAAATAGCTTTCTTCCAAATAATTTTAGACCTTCGGTCATGCTTCTTGGCATGACTTTCTTCCACCATTTATTCCACCATAATTCCACTTTTATTGGAAACTAAGGAGATTCTCCTATAATTGACCTCTTACACAAATTTCAAATGATATTTCTTTTCTCTTCTTTTGGGAGTGACCCGTCTTCTCCATTAAATGAGTTTCATGTCACCTGCACCTCAAACCTTTGATTTCTAAACACACTTTCTTTTTTATAAACTACAAGTCCTTTCTTGGCTGCAATATGACTTTCTTACATAACTAAGATCTTAAAAGTAATTATCTACCTTTCTTGGATTAGGAAAACCCATAATATCTTTGTTAAGTTCACCAACAACAACAAGCTCTTCAAATTCTATGATTCATTGTTGTCTTAACTTTGATAGGCAATCATTTTCTTTTAATAGTAGTCACATTCTTCAACCCTTGGATACTTTTTTTGTCTATAGATTCAAATTAGATTTAGATAGAAACTCTTCCTTCCAAATTGATGCAAGAGTATATCCAGTCGATGAGCAATTTTGCATCAACCAAAAAAAATATTTTCTTTCAGCTTTGTTCTTGTTCTATGTTGCAGTTTCTGTGTTTCTTCTAGAATTTTCTAGTAGTTGTTCCTTTTTCACCGTAGATTAGATTGTTGGCTTCCAGACTAGTTCTTGTTCTTTGTTTGATATTTTTAGTTCATTTTGACTCTTTTTCATAAGTTATCGCTTCCAGATTGTCCCTTTCTTGGTTCCCGAAGCAATTTTGAGCTTAACGACTATTTGGAGATTTCTTCTCATGTAGAGTGATTTCTTGGCTTGTAGATCTATTTGGTACCATGATCGATGGTACCTATATTACACGTTTCATTTTCTTGTCTCTGGAGAATGCAATGTTTTGTGACTGACATAGATATGTTCTGGATTTTATTTATATAGTTGTAATTGATCCTTTGTGGGGCAATGAAAGAATGTAGGAGGATGATTTCATGCTATGTAATTTGGATACCTCTTAGAGGTCTGGATGAATTGTAATCTAGAATGTATGTTTTTCTAGGCTCATAAGCCTATATGTAAACTAGAGGTTTCTAACTTTTTTGGGTTTGTTGAATTTGGAAGATCTGATAGACTGGATTGATGAGTTGGAGAACTACTTCGAGTTTGAAAATATTAAGGACTGGCAAAGAGTCCAGTTTGAACAAACTAAGTTGAAAGGGAATGATTCTTTGATGGTGGAAAGAGTTGCAAAAAGATAGAGTGGAGAAAAGTGAGAAGAAAATCACTTGATGGGGTTAAATGGTTGTGAGATTGAAGGTTAAATTCATTTTGGGAAACTACGAGTTGGAGTTATTCGAAAGGTTGCAGAACTTTAAGAAGAAAGACATAAGTGTGAAGTAGTATACTGAAGAATTCTACAAGGTGATGGATAGATCCGATCATCCAGACTGGTATTTCATGTTGTTGATTGATGACTATTCAAGGATGATGTGGGTTTCTTTCTTAAGGGAGAAATCTGAAGCATTGGAGACGTTCAATATTTTTAAAGATATGGTTGAAATTGAGACTGAATTGAAGTTGAAGTGTGTAAGATTTGACAGAGGTTATAAATTCTACTAAGAGAAATGCCTACCAATGTTATAATAAGATATTGAGGAAGATAGTTGGCAGTGCTAATGTGAAATTTGATGAAAGTAGTGTGAGACAAATCAGATCTTGCAGATATGATTTAGATGATCATGATGTTAGTTAAGATAAAGGAAAGAAAGTGCAGACCCAAAATCAAATTTAGATTGTTCTGGAAAAGCCCGAGAATGAAGGAGATGGTACAAGTGCTACTGCAAAAGGAACAACTCAAGAGTCTGAAAATCAAGCAAATCCTAAGACTGCTAGATATGTAAGATTGAATCATTTAGAGAATTAGATCATAGGTGATAAGAATAAAGGTGTGATGACTAGGAGAATAATTATGGAAGAATATTGCTTGATTTCTAATATTGAGCCTAAAGATGTTAATGAAGCATGCAAAGATGAAAATTGGGTTAAAGTAATGGAAGAAGAATTAAACCAAATTGAGAAGAATAATACACGGATTCTTGTTTCTAGACCTAAGGTTAAAAATGTGATTGGAACTAAATGAGTCTTCAAAAATAAATTGGATTAACAAGGTGATGTTGTTAGGAATAAAACAAGACTTGTTTGTAAGGGATATTCTTAGATGGAAGGAAATGAATTTAAGGAAACATTTGCTCTGGTGACAAGAATTGAAGCTATTATATTATTTCTTGCTTATGCTGACTACAAAGATTTCAAAGTTTATCAGTTGGATGTGAAGTCATCGTTTCTTAATGGTGAGTTAGAAGAGGAAGTTTATATAGAGCAACCAGATTGATTTCAGTTGACAGATTAGGAAGATATACTCAAGCAAGCCCCAAGAGCTTGGTATGCTAGATTGGATACAATAAACGTACTGCTTATAGTAATCTATATTTCAACATTGATCATGATAACATTCTAATTCTGGAGGTATTTTTTGATGATATTATTTTTGGAGGGAATGATAGTTTGTGCAAGAAGTTTGTTGATGACATGCAGAATGAGTTTGAGATGTCTATTATTTGTGAGATGAAATTCTTTTTGGGATTCCAAATTACTCAGCTAGATAAAGGCATTTTAATATCTCAATCGAAGTATGTCAAGGAATTGTTGAAGAAGTTTGGTTTGGATGACTCATATCCAGATAGAAGTCCTATGGTGACCAGATGTAAGTTGACAAAGGATGATGATTCTATGAAAGCAAATCAGACTAGATACAGATCTCTGATTGGTGGATTGTTATATTTGACTCTGACTAGACTAGATATCATGAATGTCCTATGTCTTATTGCAAGATTTCAAGTTGATCCTAAGGAATCTCATGTTATAGCTATAAAAATATTTTTTTAGATATTTGAAAGAGATAGTTGATTTTGGTTTGTGGTATCCTAAATATCATGACTTTACCTTGAGTGCTTTCACTGATGATGATTGGGTAGGTGATGCTGATGACCATAAGAATACTACTTGTGGTACATTTTTCTTGGGAAAGAGATTGGTTTCATGGATGAGTGAGAAGTAGATTACAATTTTTTTATATACTACAGAGGTTAAGTATATTGCTACTACTAGGAATTGTACTCAACTAGTATGGATGAAGAAGATGTAGAATGATATCAGTTATTTATAATGACAAGTGCTATGAAAATTTCTAAGAATTGAGTGTTATATTCAAAGACTAAGCATATATCAATCAAGTTTCATTTCGTGAAAAAAAATATGAATGAGAAGGAAGTCAGATTAGAGTATGTATCTACAAATGAACAAATTGTGGATATCTTCATGAAGCCTTTGCTTAAAGATAATTTTGAGTATCTCAGAGAGAAGTTAGGGGTAATTTTCTCTCCTTATGAGAACTAAGATTCATTGAGTTGCATCAGTCCAATGAATTTCACAGTCATATTTTGTGATCTGGATTGATGAGTGGTGGCTTCTACTCAGGGGGAGTAGTTAGTGTTGTGGTTCAGATGTTCAGATTTGTTAGTTTTGATGCCTAGTTTTGGGGAGAGAGATTTGTGCAATATGTGTCTTTAGCATAGATGTCAAAGGGGGAGAGAGAGATATGCAAAAAACTTATGCTGAGCTATGTCCATGATCTAAGGGGGAGTTGATTATTTTATTTCTTTGCATTGATTATTTTCCACATTCATATGTTTCCATAAATGTCAAAGGGGGAGATTATTGGATATTGTTGAGAAGTTTGTCAGAATGTGTTACTGTCATTGATGTCAAAATATAACTATGTGTGTTCTAGTGTTGTAGTCAGATTAAGTGAGTTTCTTTGGTCAATGTATTCCAAATAAGTTTTTGCAGATTAAAGGGTTTTGAGATAAGTATATCTAGTTGATTTAGCTAACGTTTCAGAGGTTCACATGGAGATTTGATCGATTTATAAGATCTAGTATTGTGGTTGGTTTTTAGTTGTTCAATATTAATCAGTATTCTGGATTCTGCTCTGCATTGCAATATCTTGGTTTGTGGATTTGGAAATATGTTTAGGATGTTCTGGTGTGTCCTCAATTTAGATGGTTCATGATTTGGAGTTCCACAAGTGAATCTTTTAGTTTGACAATTCTGTTGTGGAGTCCAGGGGGCAGACAGTTGCCTCTTGATGTTGTTTTCTTCACAGTACTTATTGAATTCATCGGAAGTGAACTCTCCTCCTTGATCAGTTCTAAGGCATTTGATTCTTCTACCACTTTCCTTTTCTACCAATGCTCTGAAAGCTTTGAACTTTCCAAAAGCTTTAGACTTGTCTTTCAAGAATGTGACCCACATCATTCTTGAGTAGTCATCAGTGAGAATCATGAAGTACCTATCACCCTGCACACTCCTAGTTTTCATAGGACCACACAAATCAGTATGCACAAGATCAAGTAAATTGTCTGCTGAGAAAGATTTACCTTTAAAAGTTGAGGAAGACATTTTCCCCAGTTGACACTCTCTGCACAAGGTATTTTTCGGTTTACTCAACACTGGCAATCCTCTGACTACCTTGGTCTTACTGGACTTCACAATGTTATCAAATTTTGCATGGCAAAGTCTCCTATGCCATATCTAGCTATCATCAAATTTAGCCATAAGACATGTACTTACATTTGCATTTAGCTAAAATAAGTTCCCTTTGGTCTGCATACCGATGGCCACTACTTCACCATTATTTCCTTTGATTCTGCACACTCCATTCTTGAACTCTAGAGTGAGACCACTATCATTCAGCTGGGCAACACTCAGAAGGTTGTGTCTGAGACCATCAACCCAATATACATTGTCAGCACTACTCTTTCCATTCAGAGAGATGGATCCTCTTCATTTAACCATACATAGTGCATCATTACCAAAATGAACCACACCACCATCATATTCTTCCAAAGATAGAAACTTGCTCTGGTCACCATTCATATGATGAGAATAGCCACTATCAATAATCCCCTCATTGGAATTATCAAAGCGGGAGATAAGAGCCTTCTTTTTTTACACATCTTCCTTTACTGCAACAAACACAATGTCTTCATTCTCTTCGTCTTCTGATTCCTCATCTGTGACACCTTCATCAACTACAACAAAGCAGTTTTGCCGGTTCCCTCCTTTGAATTTCTTGAACCTCTCCAGTTTATCCTTTTTATCACCATTAGGATGGTTTATAGCAATATGTCCTATCCAGTTACAAGAAAAATATTTCAAAGGGAGCTTACCTCTGTATTTACTGGTTCCTTTTGGAAGTTTCCTGGCAAGAAGAGCTTCAAATTCCATTAGGATCTCCTCATCATCCATTTCTCTGCTCTGCCTCGGTTCACCACTGGTGCATGCTTCCTTTCCTTTTCTTGATGATACAACAGAGGCTTTAAAAGTTGATTCAGTCGTTTGAACACTGCCATCAAAACTATTTAGCTCATAGGCTGTCAACTTTGCAATGATGAAGTCAAGGGATACCTTAGTCTTGTCTATTGATCTCAACTCTTGAATAGCAGCAACCGTTATTGCATAGACCGGTAACAAGGATCTCAAGACTTTTCTTACAATAGTGGAGTCTTCTATTTTGCCTCCTGCACTCTTGATGTCTCCAACAACAGTTTTGATTCTTATTCCATATTGTTGAATTGTCTCTCCTTCAACCATCTACATGTCTTCAAACTTGCCCCTAAGGCTGTCTTCTTTAGCCTATTTTACATGCTCATCACCACCAAAGATACTCTCAAGAGTGTCCCATACTTCTTTGGGGTTGTCCTTATCCCAGACATCAATAAACTCAATGTCAGATAAGTTGCTGATTAGGGCTTCCATACTTGCCCATTCTCCTGTATTTCTCTCTTTTGATCATCGGTGAGAGTACCAGTAGGAATAACAAAGGCATTCTCAACATAGCTCTAGTATTGAGCACCCATGCTTCTTATGTATATCTTCATTCTATCTTTCCATATATTGAAATTCTCTCTGTTGAACTTTGGACCTTCCCTCTTCATCATTACAATAGGATCTTTCCCTCAAGCGGTTAAGTTTACAACATAGAGGACCTGGAGGATGCTCTGATACCAATTGATAGCTCAATGATGAATGGATAGTACCAAACCAGTACTGAGAGGAGGGGTGAATCAATACAGGGAGAAACACATTCTTAAAACTGATTTGTCAGTAGACACTGTGCTTTGGCAAACAAACAGTAACACCGGTCTTAAACAGAGTACAACCGGCTAAACCTAGAATAACGGAGACATGCATAAACTGGTTGACACTTATCTTTTCATACAATCTAATAATTCATTTCCATTTCACCCTAGTGCATGAATAGGTAATCTATCACCAAAAACATAATAATAGCTAGTTCAACATGTTTTACCGTCATACATAAGACACTGAACCATCACATGAAAAACACCACACATGACACAGATTTTTCACGTGGAAACCCAACTGGGAAAAACCACGATGGGGATGAATACCCACAAGCTATTTTGAACTCTTTAGAAGTCCGCTTTGTTAGGATCCTTGTCCGGTTAAAGACTAATACAATAGGTTATGTTAGGAACCGATCCTGTTAGGGATCACCCAGTTAAGGGATGGCTAGAATACCCGGTTAAGGGTTGAACCCTGTTAAAGGTTACGTTGTTAGAGGATTTCAAGAACTTAATGGATTTGAGTCACCCTATCAAAGGATTTATAGTAAGCCGGTTAAAGCTACCCAATTAAGGGATTTCCCAACTATTGAAGTGGCTAGAGGTCAACAGGTATTATAATGATTTGGTAACAACACTCAATGCCAATGCAGATCCGCTTTAGCTCCTCTTCACCTTCTGCACTAACACTCTGCAGGTATCACTTCTTTCCTTTGGTTTGGCAAGAATCACGTATCTCTTCACTTGGATACACACACACACAACTTTTGCCAACAACTTCAGAAAGAAACACAACATCGACTTTATAAGAAACAGATAGGTCAGTAGCATAAACCCTAAACCCTAAACCTATTAATTTAAGCAATTCAAATGGTTCAAAACTAACCGTTGAGCACATTGTATTAAATGCAACAGTCTTGAATCGATCTCAAGATGTTCTCCATTGTTCATTTTCCACCGCTTTCATGGTGGCTGATAACCCATCACGTGTTTTCACCATTTACAGACTTCGTACATTCTCGAGGTAGATATGAACAATCTCCTTCATGCAAGATCCTTCACATGCACAAGGCTGACGTGGCAACACAATCTGTTCTTCGTTGCAATACTAACTCATCACACAAAGTCACCAGTTGAGTAACACAGGCTTGAAACTCATCAACCGGAAACCCTGGGACTACCAACTTGTAGTCATACAAAGCTGAGACTACCAACTAGTAGTCATACAAAGCTTCCATGTACCAGTTCTCATATGAACATACTGGTTCACCTTGAATAGACACACCGCTTCACTTTGGCACACATACCAGTTCACAATGTTATATCGGTTCTCTCCTATACCGGTTCTTGGTAATGTGTCGGTTCTCTCTTCACAAATACCAGTTATTGACATCAATGACAACATACAATGTCATCATGTCCTCATACTGGTTCGCATAATGCCAACATAGTCAATGGGTATAAATGGACCTAGCAGATATACTTTATGTCTAGAATAGGAAGAGACTGCGAATCATCTTCTTCTCCATTGCAAATTCTCCAGTCACTCCTGGTGGCATTTCATGGGAAAACTGAGAATCTTTAGCTCCTTTCCAGTAGGGCTGGATAAGTGGTTTTTTCAATGGCCTAAACCGACAGGTAAGCCTATTTTTGCTGATTAGCTATTTATCCTCCCATCACTTCTGATTTAGGAAATTTGGAAAGAAAGGAACCGCAGAATCTTCTAGGGTAAAGAAATGAGCCTATTGTCTCTTTGTGGGAAAATTGAGAATCACCTGGCTGAGCTCCTGAGTGAGGCTGCCCAATCCAAATCATTAAAGAAAAATTTGTTCACGGATTGGGATTGTAAGATTAAGCTAGTTTTTCCAAACCTACTCATTCCACCGATCTTCAGACTGGGCACCCCGGTGGATCAGACCAATCCAAGAGTGGGGGTAAAAAAGAGATGCACCAGAGGATGGGTGGAGCAAGGTAAACTTTGATGGTGTTTCTGTAGGAAATCTAGGTCAAAGTGGTATTGGTTGTATTCTGAGGGACTCTAATGGTCTCTGTATAAAAGAAATCTCTGAAAAGATTGGTGTGGATACTAATAATGAAGCAGAATTCAGAGTGGCTTTAAGAGGTCTTCAGTTAGGGAAGGAGCTAGGGGTGTAGAGAATTCATTTGGAGGGAGACTCATTAAATGTTATTAATGTGATCTGCTATAATAGCATCCCTATTTGGCACCTTAACCTGTGGCTTCAACCGATCCTGGCGCTACTAGTTATCTTTGATGAATTTTGGGTTAGCCACATCTATAGGGAAGGTAATGGTGAAGCTGATAGACTTTCTAAATTGGCTATAGCCATGGGTGATCCCACCTGAATATCCATCGAGGATGATTTTCTGTTGGGCCGGTTGGTGATGTGGCATTGGTTCCACCAGTTGACATGCTATCCTCACTTTCCATTGAGGGGGACGCTCTCTGGTTGGGTCTATTGATGGTTGCGCTCTCTTTGATTCTTTCTACAACTTTCGGTTGTGGAAAAAAATGGTGCTTTGCTCCCCAATAGCCACTTTACCCCCTTTCCACTTTATGGTCATGGTTTTCAGTGGAGAGATTGACCGTCTAGCCTGTTAACTTGTTAAGGTTTCTTCTTACCAATGAGATGTGACGCATTGTTGGCATCATTGATTAGTGCCAGTTTTTGGCCATGTGGCAATTAAATATAAGTGCGCTTTATTAATATCTAGTTACGATTAGATCCTCTCAAGATTTGTTTATGATCACTTGATGCTTAAAGTCGGTCGACACTAAGTTTAGGTGCTTTGGCATAGATGGTTTTTTGGATACTGGCAGCTCATGCATGTGGGTGTTTACTGGGTATGAATTACTTGTAGGGTGCCATATTCTCTGGTTTGATCTCGTGCTATTTAACAATGGTATACCCTTTCTTTCCATCAAACAATTTCTTTCCTCTCTTGGCGACTCGCTATGGAGACCCCAATCCTCCTTGAAGCTACTTGTCGCTAGATGGCTTTCCTGGGCAAAATTATAGACAGACGTCTGCAAGAGGTCCTCTTCTCTCGGCATCCTCTTATTCTCCATAGCCTCAAGAGGATTCTGGGAAAGGAATTCCTTATGGCTTCCCATAGGTATAGAGCCAATGACAATATCCCTATTTTTTTTCTTGCAATGATAATTTACATGGGGACTATTAAGTAGAAAGAAAAACTGTTAACGCCAATGATGTTTAAGCATCATCTGTTGGGGGAAATAGATGCTATATTGGACAATATTGATGCCAATCTTAGAATTCCGCTTCCCCAAAATTACTATATGTCACTAAGCAATAGAGCAGAGCTGAAGAAGCTTGTGATTGTTAATTCTCTGGATTTCAAGTCTCTCCAAGCAACCTGGCCTAACATCTCTAGGAACATTGATTTCCTACTTAAAGCAGCTCGCATACAAAGTAGGTTCACGTCGGAATGGAGGGCAAAATTTATTTGTGATGAAGATCTAGCGGGTATCGATGACTTTGGGATTTTGGAGAATGAAGATTTGGTGGATAGAAATGACTGGGGTTTATGGTTGGGCAAAGAGTGGTTCCCAAACGACTACTGACTCCCAAAGGAGAAGGCAAAATCGACATCTCATTGGAACTATGGCATGGAATGTCCCATTGTCCTAGATGTGGCTAATGTTCTTGTGGGTGATACTTCTGAAGACTCTCTTTGACTCCAGTTGTCATTAGGCCCTCTGGTCTCTCTATTTTTTGAGATTATTTGTTTTTGTCTTAAAACCTTTGTATCTTTGAGAGGTTGGTATATGTTTGTACTCATGCAGCCTTCAGGGCTGGTCTTTCTTATCTTGGGACTAGAGCTAAGGTAGGGGGTTTTCTTCCTGATTCTTTCCCCCTACCGCTCTTTCTGAATCAGGCCTTGTGTTGTCTTTTTTGTTTAATACAAGGGTGCTGCCCCTCTGCAGCTATTTACTTATTAAAAAAAAAATCTATTTTGACTTTAATTGCAAAACACTTTGTTATATAACTAATGATTTAATATTGTCTATAAATAAATTACTTCAAAGGTTTTTTAATAAATGAGTCAATGGGGTAATAAAAAATTTATGAAAAGCTATGGTTTAGTGTGAGAACTTCTAAATTAAATTTGGCAGGCTATCTTGTATGGCATTTCCTAATACAATTATAGGGTCACGATATGTTAGGTAGTCTAGGGTAACAAGGGAACTATAATATTGAATAGGTCATAACAAAGGTGGCTAATAAGGTTATTTAGGTAAAATATTTAGGATTGTGGTGAATTTATACACCAAACAAGTTAAGTTGAGCATTATGCAAAATTGATGTAGTGTTAATTACAAATTAGATAAGAAACTAGTTAGGGTATCTATAGAGTACATAATGAAAAAATGATAGATTCAAAGATAAAAGAACACAAATCTTAGAATATTTCAAGATAAGAACTAGTATGAGTATTGAAATAAGATACAAGAAGGGGATCAAAGAAAAACCATTTTCTCTAAAATTAGTAAAACTTAAATTATGACGAGTAATTTAATATTTGTAAACTAAAAATGAATATTTGATATGTTAACATATTTTTGTACACCAAATTAGACTTCTAAGATGCTAAATCCTTTCAATTCAGATGGAAAAACACTAAGCATGTATAATAGTGCTTTTATCTATCATATATTATAATGTAGTGTCAACCATGCAATCACTATTTTTTTTATTTTTTTAAAATCAATTTGTACAAATTTGGCTCAGAGCATGTAGTACAAGTTATATATTTTTATAGTTTATTTGAGTTTATTTATTTGGAGGGGGGCCATGTTTAAAAAAATATCATTAACTGTAAATGTATGATAACTCACATGAAAATAATTGAACAAATTAATTTTTAAAATGATTAAATAATTATGTATCCATACAATTATATTCAAAATTGATTAATGAAAGAAAAGAAAAGAAAGTTCAAAAGAGATCAGATTTTCTATTTTTTACTTTAAGTGCATATTATTACTTTTTCAAATAAGGATCTTAGGGATCTAATTCATTAGTGATAAAAATAAGGAATTAGAAATAGAAAATAGTGAAGTGTTACCAAGGAAAGGAAATTTAGAGAATTAGAGAGTATAATGAATGCATGGAGAGCTAGAAGTGGTCAAAAATAATATTGAAAAGTGCTAGTTAATTGGTATCTAGAGACAAAATATTTTTAAATATGAATTTATTTTGTCATTGATGTCAAACTTGTTGGTCTGGATGAGTTACTTTGGGTTCAAAAGTAATTTTGTATTGTGCAGTTGTATGTGTGTTGTTTAGTTGTGAGGAGGATGTGTCATTGTATGGAGAGCGTGGTAAGGTATTTGTGATGACAATTGGTGATGTCTTATACTATTTTTGGAGTTTTTTTGGTGTTTTCCATACATTGGTGATATATTTTAGAGAAGTATGACTATCCTAGTGAATAATCTATCACACATTTTGGTTTGGTACGTGGTGGATATATATCAAATAGTTATGAAGTCTTAAAGTAATGTTTGTGGATTTATAATATCTTCATATGTTAGGGTTTTAGTGATCAAATGATCTTGAGTTACAATTATTTAAGTCTGCGTTCAGGCCAGAGTAGTGACAATGTAATGTTAAGAGAAATATGTTGCGTTCCTTGGATTTGAGATTGATAGGGTGATGCAGATAGTTGTTTTGGGTTACTTGATAGCATATGTTGTTATGTTGATAGTGCTGAAGATGGTTTCTAATGTATTTTAAATTATGAACTACTATCTACATTCTAGTAGATGCAACTTTCTACAATTTAGTCCTATTGATGTTGTTATATCATATCAATTATATCATGCTTTAAAGAAATGATCTATAGTGTGTAAAAGACACTAATCTATATTGCTTAAAGTTGTGCAACTTAGCCTGCAAGCCACTCCCTGAGTAACGAACTCCCTGGCCTTTGGCCTAAACTTTGGAAATAGTTTCATATATACTATGAGTGTCTCTCAACATGGTTTTTCTTAGTTTGGGTTTTCCATGTAAAAGTATTCATATTTATGTATGAACGGTTTTTTATTTCAGTTATTTACTTTCATACTTATCATAGATGGAATGAATGATTTATAAAATGATAAAATGATTATGTTTTAGTACATGTTGATTCAAACCCCATCTCAATATCTAGTAGTGTTCAATAATTGGTATCAAAGCAAGGTTCCTAAAGTTGAAGCCTAAAATTTGAGGTCGATCTAGATTTTTGAACACTATATTTTATTTTGATATGGATTATATGCAACAAAATGAATGGAACATGAATTTTGTCGTAGACATGGGTTGATAATTGAGATAAGATATAGAAAATCTGGATGAAAGTAGAAATAAATGAAAAAATGTTGAAGTGCACATCACCTACCTGAGTAAGCCACTTGATGATCTTGAAAAAAAAGCTAATGAAAAAACCGGTGAAGTGGATATGCTAAGAAAAGAGTAGAAGGAGGATAGAGAACAAATTGGCAAAGGTTTGAAGATTAGAGATGGAAGTGAAGTACTTGGTGTGATGCTTAGTGCTCAAAAGAAAAACAAGGATAAAGGTGGACTTGGATTTCAAAATGATGCAAGCTCAAAGAGGTTTAGTAAAGGAGACAAAGAAAAAGAAAAGGTCAAGGATGAATTGAAAGACTCAAATGAAGATCAACAAGATTTAATTCTAGTCCAAAATAAGAGGATTGAGAGAAGGACTACTCTTGATCAAACTAGGTATTCATCAAACTTTAATGGTAACTATTATTCATGCAATAAATTTGGACATAGAGCTAGCGAATGTAGATGTTAGACCAAATCTTAATCATTTAATGGTCAATGCTACACTTTCAATAAGTTTGAACATAAAGGAAATGAGTTCGAAAGTAGAATGGTATAGAATGCATATTGGAATATAGGCTATGGTAGAAATGTTTTGTCATTCAATGGATATTCCTATTCTTGAAAAAAAATTGGACACAAAGGTGCTGAGTGTGGGTGAAAACATCAACAGAAATAGAAATCGTTCAATACAAGGTCTAATATATTATAATTTAAATAAAATAGGACATATAGCTAGGTATTGTAGAGAGAGAAATGAGAAGTCTACTAATTCAGTAAAGAAAATTGATGTTATCGTATGTGCAGGATCATGGTGGGCCAAATAGGCCCTTAACTGGTAATGAATATTAAAAAAAATGTAATTAGGCAACTTGACGTAAAAATTTGAATATGTTATGAACATTATTTTAAAAATATGTAAAAATAGAATGTGTAGAAAAGTGAATGTAGTTTCTAAGCTACTAGTTGTTTTCTTTAAAAATAAATGTATTTGGCAAAAAATTAAAATTTCAATGCAATAGTACCAAAATTTCAAGAAAAAGTTAAGAAGCAAGTATCTGTCTGACCACCCTAACCATAATCAAATCATAATATTTTTTTATAAGATTTTAGATATAAGTAGAATAATCATGTCTAGATGTTACACATATATTTTTGTATATTTTCTAAAATAAATAATTAACCAGAATTTTTATACTACAACTTTTTAAAAATATAAAAACTCCTATGTTTGACCACCATAACTTGGTCAAAACTTTATGAAATTCAATTTTTTTCTTAATCCTATGTATACAAAGCATAGAATGTTACACATATTTCAAATTTAAAAAATGTGGTATCATTTGGAAGTTATAGATATATTTCAATCAGCCTATCAATCAGGGCTTTCGTCAAAATATTGCCACTTTTTGTCCCCTCATGATCTTGCACATATTGGTTAACAAAGAAAAGGGGAAGATGAAGATGAATTGGGTGAGCAAAATAGAAGAAAAGGTGGAAGAAAAAAGTGAGGATGGATCCACACCCTTTATTGGTGCAAATTCCTCCTCTTGTAACTAGATAGCATGCACTGTTTGGATGATGAGTTGTTTACAATATGATATAATTTTGGAAGGTGTTTTAGGGGGGTTTGGGATGGTTTATTTGTTTCCAGAACTATTTATGAAAAAGTGATAAAATATAATATCGACTTTATGATCTATAATGGTAATATACATTAATGTTTGTGCAACCCTAGTTGGTGGGTGCAATGGATAAAATAGGATATTAAGTTCATTTTGATAATTTTTTAACATACTATTTTGAGAGATCTTACATGCAAAGAAGATTTTTTGTATGGTCAGTGTGTTTGAAGTGTATTTCTTATAAACCCTAGTTTTGTTATAGACTAAAAAATGAGTGAGATGGCTACTTGAACTATAGTTGACTCTAAGCTAAAGCCAAAACCTATTTTCAAGCCATACCCTAATGTGGAAATGGTCTGAGATAAAGATGGAGCATTCTTGAATGTTTGATTGGTTCCATTTACATCAATTATGTCAAGGCATACATTCATGTCAACCTAGAAGAAGTGAGAGATTATAAGTTTCACAACATTTGAGAGAAGATTACAATAGGTGATTCAATTACTTTTAAGGATCAGAATAAGAGCATTCTAGCGATAGGGTTATATATTTGAATGGATTTTCTTGATTTTACCTATGAGATAGAATAGGTTAGGATTATTTTGAGTCATATTCATGATGGTATGATGGATATAGACAAACCTTATAATATTATTAGATGTGCCATAAAGGTATTGACCATCTTGTGTATGAATGGTATAACTCAAATAAAGAAGTTTGTGAAAATGATATAGTTTCAAGTCTAACTGCTCTAAGGTTAGATAAAAGAGCTATAATAATTGAAGGCATAATTTATCTAGGAGTTAGACATGTAACAAAATATTTAGCATGCAAAGTATACTATCAAAACTAGGAGGTTTGGCCACCATGACAATAATCTATACAACACATTAGATGGTGATTTTTGGTGAAACATTTGACATTTGTGAGCTCCTAAGACAACAACTACTAAAAGACATCGAAAAAATAAAGAAGAATATTAAGTATGCATTCAAGTATGGTTCCTTGATCATATATTTAGCTTTCATGTTTATGAATGAATTTTTGGGAAGGGATATTCATGCTTGGGAAAAGTTTTTCCATGTTGTGGTATAAATTAGAGAACACATTTGGAGTTTTCGAATGAATAAAAAAGCATGTAATACTACACTCTTGGTGGCTCAAAATTTTCCTTTGTTCCATAATAAGTTTTCTCCATCCTTAACTTATCCATTTACATCTCATCAATTCATTCATCCATTCATAATCTTCCTTAAAAATCATGAGATGGTCCTTAAAAATTATACTAGTCTCGATTCCATAATAAGTTGCCTCCATCCTTCACTTATCCATTTACATCTCATCAATGCATTCATCCATTCATAATGTTCCATGCCTTGCTATACCATGGGGAAAAATGAATACAATATTTCTTGAGGATAATATTGATATATGTCCTATACATCAATTAGTGATCTAGATATCTTTCAAAAACAAAAAACAAAAAAACTTTCAAACTCCAAAAAAATCAAACGACCTTCAAAATTCCAAAAAGAAAAGAACATCAATAAATAATCTAAAAACATCAAATAATGTTGGAATTTACAAAAAAAAAAACCTTTTAGAATCCAAAAATTCAAAAGACCTTCGAAATAAATAAGAAAGAATAGGAAAAAGAAATATTAAAAAACATCAAATAACCCTAGAAAACCAGAAAAATTGGTAAATAATAAAAAAGCAAAAAAAAAATCCATCCCTCATAATAAATTATCCCCTTGCATTAACCAACATTTGAGTAGACACAAGCACAAAATAGGCAAAATGTTGAGGATAACAAATCATGCATCAACAGACAAGAATATAAGCTAGCCTACAACCTAACTGATCAACTACCTATCACTTTTAACTTCATTATCAACAACGTGCCTTTATGGATACATTGTTCCAAGAATAGGCACCCTGTCAAATATTATGCCCTAACGATTACATCTTTTGTACAATGAGAATCCTATCAAACATTATCCTGACAAGAAACACATCTTTGGTAAGAAGATCAGTATGGCTATTAAGTCATCAGGTCAAGTGAGTCTTAAGTTTTCTTAACTTTTCATTTGATTTATCTTATATCGTATTCTTATCTTGATCGAGGATATCCACAAGTAATCAAAGGTGTAGGGATGTATCATTATTTTTATCTTTCAATGTTGTTTGTAGTTTGTCTTGACAATATTATTGGGACAACTACATTCCTTGTGTGTGATTAGGGCCCAAAAAGTAACTACAAGGTCATTTAATGCTTTATTGCATTAGGATTAACATACTTTGTGGTACTACTTTCTCACATATTTTGATAGGGATCTATTGTTAGTAGTATGAGTCATAACACTCCTTGTCTATAATGTGTCTATTAAATTAAAGGGGATAGTACTCACCTTGCTCTTACCATACCTTGGTGCAATATATCCATTTTCCACATAAGAATACCATATGATGATGTTATTCTACATTAGTGAAACCGCAGTGAAAGCTCAAGGTTAATCTGTCAATTAATTTTCAATCAATCAAGAATGTCTCTATGTGATATCAATCAACCCATGTCTATCATCGACTAAAATTCTTCACTTATTATTGATCATTCTTCTATTTTATTATATTTCATCTTTTTCGAACAATCTTCTTCTTCATTTTAGAGATCATTCATGCCTTTTATGTACAAAAAATCTCTTGAGGGGGCACCAGGATACTACAGAGTGGGAGATATACTAGGGCAAAATTTTTAACATTATTTCTTTGAAACAATGCTCAAAATTGCATTGTCTCAAAGAGATGCAAAATGTAGACACCTAAAATTGCCTTAACACTTGTGAATGCCACTTTTACTAATTTTTCTCATAATTAATTAAATAATTTTAATTATTTAATTAGTATAATTTTATTCTCCTCTTCTAAATTCAAAAATTAAATTTTTCCTCTCTTCTCATGATTAAACAATTTTTAATTATTTAATTAATCTTCTCTTCTCCCATTTAATTAAATAATTCTTTATATCAAACATTCATAATTAAATAAGTTATTTAATTTATTTAACTGTCCCTTATTTTCAAAAGCCAATTTTCCTTAAAATAAATAAAATCCTTCTTTTATTTATTTCACTTAATGCACATGTTTAAATTATTTTTATTATTTAAATGACTAATTATTTACCTTTACTAACTACCTGTCACTCTAAAATTTACACTCAAAATCACCATTTTTTGATAGAGTTGATTAATCCACCTCACTCCCAATCAATTCACTTAATAGCCTAGCCATCTCCCCAAAGAGATCAATCAAATTACAGAACTAATCAATAAATTCCAATCACATGAGCAATCAACTCTCAATCATATTGTCTCGAGAATCCTCAATCCTCGATCATTTTTCTCCTCTTTTAATCTGAACCATTGATTCATATCATGAAATCTATAAAAGAGAACCTGATTCTAATTCATCAATAATCATAGTCTTCCTACATTTTGTGCCAACATGCTACTGACAAAGTGCTATGTTTCTAAGAGCTAAACTACATACAACACAAAAGGGAGAAGAACAATTGAGGCTACTTGCAAGGATGTTATTATGGTTTGAATTTCATGGTTATTACATTTAATTGTATTCATTTCTAATCTTGTATTGATTACAATTAAAAATTTGTAACTAACATTGAGTTTTTGGTTACTCGTATCATCTATTATATGCTAATTCAATAATCTAGTTGTACAATATGAATATGCAAGGTCTATGCAAAATGATAGGAAATTGATAAAATTCAACATAAATAGTAAGATATGGAACTCAAAATCAACACAATAGAAGAAAATCTCGAAATAATGGACAAAGAAGAAACTATTGCAACAGTCTGAAAATCGGTTTTTCAATGAAAATATGTCAAATATAGTTGCTGGATACCCCATATTGAGGGTGTCCTTATCAACAAAAAGTTTAAGATCATGTATTAGAAGGCTTATTACGTCTTTCTCACTAAAGATCAGCTAAAAAATTTCATTCTTCATCATTTGCAAAAAGTAGGTATAGTTGTTGACATGATGATTGATAACAAGGATGGAATGCATCAAGTTCCTCTAATAGTGTAGTTAGAATAGAAAGATAGAAATAAAGAGATATACAATAGATTTTATATTTTTTTATATTACTATTATAAAGTTCTAAGTTAATGTTCTGTAATCAAAAGAAGTATCATATCAAATGCTTTTCTATTTTCTTTTTTTGTCCTCTCTATTGTATATCTCTTTATTTCCGTCTTTCTATTTTTATCTCTCCTCTATCTTTCTATTCTAACAACACTATTAAATGAACTTCATGCATTGCATCTTTGTTATCAATCACCATGTCAACAACTATACATACATTTTACAAATGATAAAAAAAAAAAAAATTTACAAAATATTTAATGCTCTTCATCTCAAATAAACTACTATTATCAATGATTGTGTCAACAACCATGCTTACTTTTCGCATATGGTGAAGGGTGAGATTTTTTGAAAAATATGTAATGCTCTGCATCCCCATGTAGGACAGAACTATAACGTAATACAACGATGGTTCATACACAGACTTTTTAATGAAATCAGCTGCATTACCATGCCCGTGTTGAAAATAAGTGTGTTGGAACCCTTGGCTATATATGCACGCATTTAAAATTCATACAATTTTGAAAGGGCGTCTTCCTTCACTCCATGTAAATTAGGGCCTCTTCTTCAGTGCATCTAGAGTGCTCATTTATCTAACATTGTAAATCATCAGTGTAAAATACTTGTTATGTTATAACATAATCAAACGTTGTTTAAAAAAGGTTAAAAGTGAAAGGAGACTAGGGTAAGATCGTTCACAGGATGCGCAATCACGCTGATGAGATTGAGAAAGTCGTCTCGAAAGTCATGCTTCTCGAGAATGTGATTAGGAAGAATCTCTGCCGTAGAAAATATTGCCGTTGGGTATTTGCTCCCAGTGCCACCCACATTGCGACATTCTCCAAATATTGATGTTATGATGGTGAGTAATTTCTCTTTAATGTAAACTTTGTTTGTTAACAAATTAATATGGCCAATTTATTCATATGAGATGAAGATTAAATTAAATGCAACGACCTTTTAAAAATTTATTTCTTGTACCATCTTTAAGAAGACACTAGTCTCATGTTAATATTTTTTCTTCTAAGATCTTCAAAGAAACACATATTAAACTAATTTTATTTGTTTTGATTAGATTATTTTTATAGCAAGGAGTACTTGAAAACGGAATGACTTAAATCACATACATTAAGCTTACATTTCTAGGCTTAAAAGTGTTAACATTCAGAGGTGACTGGCTTAGTATGTTGCTTACGATGTGTGGTTGTTGGAAATGGGACAGAACACAAAAACAAAGTAAGGAGATAAAAGAGCAACACACTAGAAAGACAAATTTTTTATTTAACAAACCATATTTTCATCCATCACTGAACTGATTACAAACGTCTCTTTTTATTCAGGTCGTTAGATGTTTCTGGAAGCTGGAGGTAGTTGGAAGAAAATTCCAGAATTCTGCATAAAATAATATTTATCTAACTGCAGATACGAGAAGGACTGATTGAACCTACCATCGAACTAGGAAGGTTCGCTCAAACCCCCCCTCAAGGTTTGATTGAACCTACCATCAAACATAGGTTTGATCAAACCCCAGGTGGGTTTAAGGGTTCAATCGAGCCACTTAAAATATTTATTTTTAAGGGGTTCAACCGAAACCCCCCATTCGATCGAACCCAATTTAAAATTGCTTTTTTACAAACTTCTATAAAATCCAAAAACGACAATTAAACTGGCATTTTCAAACTTGTGTTTTTTTGTGCCTAAAGGGGGTTAGAGCGAACCCAACGTCAACACCACATCATCGTGCCCTGTCTATAGCAACCAACGCATCTCACCTTTCAACTTTCGACCTAAATTATTTCAAGTGCACAAAATAACCCTTTTTTTGTTTAATAATGTCTTTTTTATTAAATTTATTTAAAAATTAATAAATAATTTGTTTCTTAATTTATTTTTTAATTAAATAATTGTATATTTATTATTTTTCAGCATTTTAGAAAAACGTTTGATAATTTAATGTTTCGATTTAAATTTGTCAATTTGTTTTTAAAATTACATAACTGTATATGTAATTTTTTTTCAAATTTTTAAAATAATGTTATGAAAAACTTAGAAAACAAAGGTAGTAAATTAGAACTTACAAAAACATTAAGAAAAACATTAGCAAAAAAAAATTTAGAAAAATATTACAAATCTAAATATAATAAATTAAAACGTTGGAAAAATTAATAAATTAAAATTTAAAAAAACATTGGAAAACTTTGATAACAAATCTAAACAAATTAGACAAAATAAATCCTCTACAATGTGATCCCTTTTCACATCCTATTACACACACAACATGACCCCTTACAACCCCTTAAGACCACATATGCCCTTGATGACACTATACGTTCCCTTAGGACCATAGAGGATCGCATAGTGGACCCTAAGGGGTCACGGGTGGTCCTAAGGGGTCACACATGTGTTCTAACATGTGTGATCCCTTAGGACCGACTGTGACCCCTGATAAAATCCTCGTGTGTATAACATACCCCTTAGTCCATTACATAGTGTCCTAAGGGGTCATATATGGTCCTAAGGGGTCACGCATGTGTTAACAAATGCATGACCCCTTAGGACCACATAAGACCACTTATAACATCCTAGTGTAAATATGATCACTTAAGATCACATGTACATTGTCCTAAGGGGTCACGCATATGTTCTAACACATGCGTGACCCCTTAGGACCACATATGACACCTTACAACATCCTAGTGTACATACAACATTCCCTTTAGGATCACATAGTGTCCTAAGGGGTCATATGTGGTCCTAAGGGGTCACTCATGTGTTCTAACACATGCATGACCCCTTAGAACAACATATGACCTGTTATTAAATCCTATCTTGAATAACATACCCCTTAGTCCATCACAAAGTGTCCTAAGGGGTCATATGTGGTCCTTAGGGGTCACTTATGTGTTCTAACACATGCATGACCCCTTAGAACAACATATGACCCGTTATTAAATCCTATCTTGAATAACATACCCCTTAGTCCATCACATAGTGTCCTAAGGGGTCATATGTGGTCCTAAGGGGTCACGCATGCGTTAACACATACGTGACCCCTTAGGACCATATATGACCCCTTATAACATCCTACCATACATACGACATTCTTGTTAGGATCACATAGTGTCCTAAGGGGTCATATGTGGTCCTAAGGGGTCATATGTGGTCCTAAGGGGTCATGCATGTGTTCTAACACATATGTAACCCCTTACAAAATCCTACTATGAACGACATACCCCTTAGTCCATCACATAGTGTCCTAAGGGGTCATGCATGTGTTCTAACACATGTGTGACCCGTTAGAACCGCATATGGCCCCTTGTAAAATACTAGTTTGAATGACATACCCCTTAGTCCATCACATAGTGTGCTAAGGGGTCATATATGGTCCTAAGGGGTCATGCATGCGTTACAACATGTGTGACCCATTAGGACCACACATGACCGCTTAAAACATCCTAGTGTACATACAACATTCCTCTTAGGATCACATAGTGTCATAAGGTGTCATATGTGATCCTAAGGGGTTACGCATGTGTTCTAACACATGTATGGCCCCTTAGAACCACATATGACCCCTTATAAATTCTTAGTGTGAATGACGTACCCCTTATTCCATGACATAGTGTCCTATAGGGTCGTATGTGCTCCTAACGGGTCACACATGTGTGACCCCTTATAATATCCTAGTGTACATACAACATTCCCCTTAGAATCATATAGTGTCCTAAGGGTTCATATGTGGTCCTAAGGTGTCACGCATGATGGTATGATGAAAGAATAAGTATCTAGTAGAATACTAAGAGGCGGGGGGGGGGGGGGGGGTGAATCAGTATACTAAAAAACTGATACAAACTCCCAAACTCAAAAATAAACTTATCAACAATTAACTCAATCAAGATAATATCTCAAAGATTACCAACATCAACCTGTTTGACTGTTATGATAACTTAACAGTAAACAAATTCAATCTTGTAAACATAGAAAATGATTAATCATATGTCAACATATTCATCTCTCAATGCTTCCAATTATCATGCCTTATAAGAATAATTAAGTAGTTAATCAAATTAGCAAATAAGATCATAACCATAAAAGTATTCACCACCTGCCACAAATATTTATATGTGGAAAACGTAAATAGGTAAAAACCATGGTGAGATGAGACTCGCAAGGATAGCTATCTGAACTCTTCTAAAGTTCACCCTATTAGGAGCCAAGCCTGTTAAAGCTTTTACAATAAGTCATGTTAAGAACTGATTCTGTTAGGAATCACTTGGTTAAGGGATTTACAAATATCCCTTGATGAAAAGCACAATAACCTGTTAGGAGTAACCTCGCTAAAGGATTTGAGAATACAAACTAATGGACCACCTTGTCAAAGGATTTAGAAAGTAACCAAGCTTGTTAGAGCTTACACGGTTAGGGGATTTCAATTTCTATCATAATTGTTAAAAAGCAACAGGTTTTCTTGATCTATCTAAATAACACTACATCTGCTTGATCAGATCCTTCTTAAGCTTCAATCCACCTTTACTGAAATTACAGATCCATCCACCAGTTAGGAAACCACACACTCAACTTATGCCAATCTTGTCAACTTTGCCAACACTTTACAAAACAATATCATCGACCTTAAATACAAATCAGCTAGGTTGGTAACATAAAAAAAACCTAATTCTCATCATCGAGATTATGAACAAGATAGTACAATCTTGACCATTAGAAATCATAACAATCTCTTCACAATAATCAAGAAAATTCCAACCGCTCCATGATTACCACTTCATTGGACAACTTGTAACTCATCACGCGCTATGCATTAGATGCAATTCACTTTGCTCCTTCCCAAGATAACAAACAAAAGTGCCAAATCAATCTGAACTTATCCTCATATAATAATCATGCATATATCCATCATTACCGCTCAACATTAGATCTTAAACCAACAAACTTGATCGGTTAGGGTTTAACAGAAAACTACTGGTAGGGTTTATCGGTTACCTAACATAGAAATGTTTAACCCTTTACACCGGTTCAACTTACAAACTACCATATACTGGCTTACAACATCTTCCTTAAAGTTTATGATATTGGTTACAAGGCAATAGCAATAACAACAATAACATCAACAATATCACAAATACCATTCACTGGTTCAATTGACATCAATGACAATATATCATTAATGCAATCTATATACAAAATGCCAACAATCTCCCACTTTGGCATTGATGGCAATACAAATACCAATGCCTCTGATTGCTGCTGTGAATTGGTGAATAGGAATCTTGGTTTACATTACCAAGTATTCACCATGCTCTGGTTGTCTTCAATCGGTTGTTGGTTCACCTTAATAGACACATAATTCTTCTCCCCCTTTGACAACAATGCCAAATTGAAAGTAAAACATGTAATTACAAATTTTCACTATGCATCAACATACTACAACTTGATGCTCCCCCTGTGGAATACATCTGCTTCCAAAAATAATCAATCCATGTAAGATTTTGCAAGTAATTCAAGGACTGATCTAATCAACATCATGCTCAGCTGACTTCATGAAGAGGGACAATCCCCAACTGACTTCTAAGATACTCAAAAGTAGTCTTAGGCTGAGGTTTGGTAAAGAAATCTGCATGTTACTCTTGGGTAGAAACATACTCTAAGATAACATGTTTACTTTGAACTTTTTCCCTCAAAAAGTGATACTTGAATTCAATGTGCTTTGTCCTTGCGTGCAAAATAGGATTCTTAGAAATATTTATTGCACTTATATTATCACACAAAATCTTTATAGGTTCTCATATCTTCATCTTAAAACCTTCCAAAATGTGTCTCATCCAAATAGCTTGTGTGCAATTCATGTAAGCTTCTATATACTCAACTTCCATAGTAGATTGTGAAGTACAACTTTTCTTCTTACTACTCCATGAAACTAGCCTTCCTCCTAGAAAGAATGATCCACCGGTAGTACTCTTCTGGTCATCAACATTAGTGTATGCCTTCAAATCAAAGTTTCCTCAATATGGATACCATAATCCATAGTCAACTATACCTTTGAGATATCTAAAAATTCTCTTGCTTGTTATCAGATGTGCTTCCTTTGGATTTTTTTGAAATCTAGCAACTATACCAACTGCATGGGCAATATCCGGTTGACTGTGAACAACATAGTGTAATTTGCCAATCATTGACCTATATTCCTTTTCATCTATAGACTTAGATGCATCTTCCTTGGACAATTTACAACCTGTAACCATTAGAGTTCCAACTGGTTTACAGTCACTCATGCCAAAAGTCTTCAAAACTTATTTCACATACTTAGCATGAGTAATGAATATACCATTCTTCATCTATTGTATCTGCAAGCCTATGAATTTTTTTATTTCCCCTACTAGTGACATCTCAAACTCATTCTTCATTTCATCTACAAAATTGTTGCTCATGACATCATTACCTCCAAATATAATGTCATCAACAAATACTTCACTAACTAGTATTTCATCTCCTTCAGAATTGAGATAAATGTTGTTGTCATCACTGGTTCTTGCAAAGCCTATTTTCATCAGATGTGTATGAAGTCATTCATACCATGCTCTGGGTGCCTTCTTTAATCCATATAAATCTTTATGCAAACTGCATACCATGTCTTCCTTATCTGTCAATGCATAACCATCAGGTTGCTCTATATAAACCTCTTCTTCTAATATCCCATTAAAAAATGCAGACTTAACATCCATCTCGTATACCTTGAACTTCTTATAAGCGACAAATACAAGTAATGTTCTAACTCTTGCTAGTGGTGCAAAATTTTCTCCATAATCTTCTCCTTCTTCTTGCGCATAACCCTTGCAAACTAATCTTGCCTTATTGCTAACTACAACACCATCTTCATTTAACTTGTTTCTGAACACCCATTTAGTACCTATAACTTTCTTGTTTACCGGTCAGGGTACCAGGGTCCAAGTGTTATTCTTCTCAATTTGATCCAATTCCTCCTCCATTGCTTTCATCCAATGATCATCACTAAATGCCTCCTTAGCACTTCTTGGTTCAAAGGTGGAGATCATGCAAGAGTTCTCTCTAATTATCCTTCTAGTTAGTAGTCTAGCATCCTTATCCCAAATAATCTACTTAGGACTATGATTCAGTCTCACATATCTAGGAATAACATGATCATTCTCCTCAAGGTCAGCTCCTTCATTGTCTTCTTCCTCTGAATTTATTTGTTCTGATTGAACAAGTACATCAGGATTTGCTTTACCAGTTTCTGATTTAATAGTTTCAGGTTCCAAAAGCAAAATGCAAGGATCTTCTTCCTTTCTTTGTGAACTGGTTCCTTCTGAAATTTCAGGGCATTCATCTACATGAACATCAATACTCTCAACAATTCTTTGTGTGCAGTTTTTGAAGCATTTTTAGGCCTTACTCTTGGTGGAATAGCCAAGAAATATGCCTTCATCACTCTTAGCTTCAAACTTGCTTATGTAATCACCTCTTTCTATAAAACATTTGCTACCAAATATTTTAAAATAACTAACACCAAGTGATCTTCCATACCAGTACTCATAAGGTGTCTTGTCCTTACCTCTTTTCACTAGAACTCGGTTCATTGTGTAGATCGTTGTACTTACAGCTTCTCTCCAAAATGTTTTTACTACATTTCCTTGTATCAACATAGTTCTAGCTGCTTCAACCACTAACCGATTGTTCCTTTATGCTATACCATTTTGTTGTGGTGTCCTTGGTGCACCATTCTCATCACAATACTTAGTGAATTCCTCAGAAGTGAATTCACTGCCTTGATCTGTTCTCGGACATTTTATCTTTTTGCCACTCTCTTTCTCAGTTAAGGCTTTGAATGCCTTGAATTTACCAAAAGCTTCATTCTTATGCTACAAGAATGTGACCCACATCATCCTTGAACAATCATTAGTGAAGATCATGAAATATCTATCACCTAAAATGCTTCTAGTTCTTATTAGTCCACATAGATCTGTATGAACCAAATCTAACAAGTGTTCTGCTAAGAAAGACTTTCTCTTGAAAGTAGAAGAATTCATCTTCCCTAATTGACATTCTTTACAAAGGGCATTAACCGGTTTGTCTATCTGAGGTAGACCTTTATCTTAGACTTACTCACTTTAACAATATTGTCAAAAATTATATGACAAAATCTCCTATGCGAAAGCCAACTATCATCTATTTTTGCAATCAAACAGTTGCTAACTTTAGGATTAAGATGAAATAGATTTCCTCTTGTTTGTTTCCTGGTTGCAATCAATTCACCTTTGTTCTCAAAGATTTTGCACATACCATTTCTAAACTCCAGTGGGTATCCTCTCTCATTAAGTTGTTCCATGCTCTAAAGATTGTGCTTTAGGCCTTCAACCCAATAAACATCGTCAGCACTACTCTTCCCATTAAGAGAAATAACTCCCTTACCTTTAACCATATAGGGTGAGTCATTGCCAAATCTGAAAACACCGCCATCAAATTCCTTCAAGGAAAAAAAATTTCTCTAATCATCGGTCATGTGATATGAAAAACCACTATCAATGATCCAATCATCAGAGTCATACATCATGGATACTAGTACCTTCTGATCTGATATCTCTTCCTTAATAGCTACAAACACAATATCTTCACTAGCATCATCATCAGATTCTTCATCAGTAATACCACTGTCAATAGAAACAAGACAATCTCTCTTGCTTTTACCCTTATATTTCTTAAATTTGTCTCTCTTTTATTCATTTTCACTATTAGGGCAATTAGCTGCTATATGACCAATCTCATTGCAAGCAAAACATTTAAATAGTAGCTTACCTCTATATTTCCCAATGCCTGTAGGCAATCATTTTGCCAACAATTCTTCAAGCTCCACTAAATTGTCTTCATCATCAACATCTTTGTTGGATCTAGATTCATAGCTATGGCTGGTATCTCTACTTCTTCTCACTGATGGGCTAGAGACACAAGCTTTGAATGCAGATTCTGATTTTTGTACACTACCATCATAGCCATTTAGTTCAAAAGCAGTAAGTTTGCCAATGATAGAGTCAAGAGTTACCTTTGTTCTATCAATGGATTTCAGCTCTTGAATAGCTGCAACTCGGATAGCATAAACCGGTAGCAGGGTTCTCAGTACCTTACTAATCATTGTGGCATCTTCCACTTTCCCTCCTGCACTCTTTTATCCTTTGACCATACTGTTGGATATTCTCACCTTCAGACATTCTCATGTCATCAAACTTTCCTCTTAAACTCTCCTCTTTAGAAATCTTAACATGTTCATCACCACTATAAATCTCTTCAAGTTTTTTCCACACTTCATATGTAGTTTCAAGACCATGAACATCTACATATTCAGCATCAAACAGGGAACTGATAATAGCCTCTAATGCTTGATGATTCTCTTGTTGTTCTTTCTTCTAATCATCAGTCAAAGTTCCAGTAGGTGCAGTATACTTAGTTTTTATATGATCCCAATACTAACTTCCTAGACTCTTAATGTAAATCTTCATTTTTTCACTCCATATCCTATAGTTATCTTTGTTGAACTTCAGACCTTCTTTCTTCATTATGATCTACAAGATCTTTTCCTCAAGTTGTTAGGATTTAGGTTAAAGAGGACCTGATATGCTCTAATACAAATTGATTGTATGATGAAAGAGTAAGTATCTGGTAGAATACTGAGAGGGGAGGGGTGTGAATCAGTATACTGAAAAATTGATACAAACTCTCAAACTCAAAAAAAAACTTATCAACAAATAACTCAATCAAGATAATATCTAGAAGATTACCAACATCAACTGGTTTGACTATTATGACAACTTAACAATAAACAAATTTAATCTTGTAAACATAAAAAATGCTTAATCATATGTCAACATATTCATCTCTCAATGCTTCCAATTATCATGCCTTATAAGAATAGTTAAGTAGTTAATCAAATCAACAAATAAGATCATAACCACAAAGCATTCACCACTTGACACAAATATTTATACGTGGGAAACCCAAATAGGTAAAAACCACAGTGAGATGAGACTCACAAGGATAACTATCTAAACTCTTCTAAAGTTGGCCATATTAGGAGCCAAGCCTGTTAAAGCTTTTACAATAAGTCCTATTAAGAACTGATTCGGTTAGGAATCACCCGGTTAAGGGATTTACAAATATGCCTTGATGAAAAGAACAATACCCTGTTAAGAGTAATCTCGCCAGAGGATTTGAGAAACCAAACTAATGGACCACCTTGTGAGAGGATTTAGAAAGTAACCAAGCTTGCTAGAGCCTACCCGGTTAGGGGATTTCAATTTCTATTGTAATTGTTAGAAAACAACATCTTTTCTTGATCTGTCTGAATAGCACTACATCTGCTTGATCAGATCCTTCTTAAGCTTCAATTTGCCTTTACTCAAATTAAAGATCAATCCACTGATTAGGCAACCACACACTCAACTGGTTTCTACCAATCTTGTCAACTTTGCCAACACTTAACAAAACAATATCATCGACCTTAAATACAAATCAACTAGGTCGGTAACACAACAAAAACCTAATTCTCATCATCGAGATTACAAACAAGTCAGTACAATATTGATCGTTAGAAATCATAACAATCTCTTCACAATAATCAAGAAAATTCCAACCGCTCCATGATCACTGCTTCATCGAACTTTGTAACTCATCGCGCTCTATGCATTAGATGCAATCCACTTTGCTCCTTTATAAGATAACAAACAAATGCGCCAAATCAATCTAAACTTATCCTCGTACAATGATCACACGTGTCTCCATCATTACTGCTCAACATTAGATCTGAAACCAACAAACTTGATTGGTTAGGATTTAACAGAAAACAACTGGTAGGGTTTACCAGTTACATAACATAGAAAGGTTTAACCCTTTACACCACTTCACCTTACAAACTACCATATATTGGTTTATAACATCTTCCTTAAAGTTTATCATACCGATTGAAAGACAATATCAATAACAACAATAACATCAACAATATCATGAATACCATTCATCGATTCAATTGACATCAATGACAACATATCATTAATGCAATCTATATGCGAAATGCAAAAAAATTTAAAAATGCCAACAACACATGTATTCTAACACATGCGTGACCCCTTAGAACCACATATGACCCCTTATAAAATCCTCGTGTGAACAAAATACCCCTTAGTCCATCACACAGTGTCCTAAGGGGTCATATATGGTCCTAAGGGGTCATGCATGCGTTAACACATGCGTGACCCCTTAGGACCACATATAACCCCTTATACCATCCTAGTGTACATACGACATTCCCCTTACGATCACATAGTGTCCTAAGGGGTCATATGTGGTCCTAAGGGGTCACATGTGTTCTAACACATGTGTGACCCCTTAGAACCACATATGACCCCTTATAAAATACTAGTGGGAAAGACATACCCCTTAGTCCATCACATAGTGTCCTAAGGGGTCATATGTGGTCCTAAGGGGTCACATGTGTTCTAACACATGTGTGACCCCTTAGAACCGCATATGACCCCTTATAAAATACTAGTGGGAAAGACATACCCCTTAGTCCATCACATAGTGTCCTAAGGGGTCATATGTGGTCCTAAGGGGTCATGCATACATTAACACATGCGTGACCCCTTAGGACCACATATGACCCCTTATAACATCCTAGTGTACATACGACATTCCCCTTAGGATAACATAGTATCCTAAGGGGTCATATGTGGTCCTCAGAGGTCATTCATGTCTTCTAACACATGTGTAACCTGTTAGGACCACATATGACACCTTATAACATCCTAGTGTACATACGACATTCCCCCTAGGATCACATAGTATCGTAAGTGGTCATATGTGGTACTAAGGGGTCATGCATGCGTTAACACATGCATGACCCCTTGGAACCACATATGACCCCTTATAACATCCTAGTGTACATACGACATTCCCCTTAGGATAACATAGTATCCTAAGTGGTCATATGTGGTCCTAAGGGGTCACGCATGTGGTCTAACACATATGTGACCCCTTAGGACTGCATATGACCCCTTATTAAACCCTAGTCTGAATGGCATACCCCTTAATTCATCACATAGTGCCCTAATGGGTCATATGTAGTCCTAAGGGGTCACGCATGTATTAACACATGCGTGACCCCTTAGGACCTTATATGACCCCTTATAACATCCTAGTGTACATACGAAATTCCCCTTAGGATAACATAGTGTCCTAAGGGGTCATATGTGATCCTAAGGGGTCGTGCATGTGTTCTAACACATGCGTGACCCCTGAGAACCGCATATGACCCCTTATAAAATCCTAGTGTGAACGAAATACCCCTTAGTCCATCACATAGGGTCCTAAGGGGTCATGCATGTGTTAACACATGTGTGACCCGTTAGGATCACATATGATCCCTTATAACAACCTATTGTATACAACATGTACGCCTTAGGATCACATAGTGTCCTAGAAGGGGTCATATGTCCAGTCTTAAAGGGTCATGCATATGTGTTCTAACATTGTACATGTGTGACCCCTTATAACATCCTAGTGTCTATGACATAAGATCACATGTACAATATCCTAAGGGGTTGAATATGTGGTCTTAAGGGGTCATGCATGTGTTCTAACACATGTGTGGCCCCTTAGGACCACATATGACCCTTTATAATATCCTAGTGTACATATGACATTCCCCTTAGGATCACATATTACAAATTTAATAATTTTCTAATCATATACCCATTACAAAAATACAACGACCTCTATTTTTTTGAGATATGGAGTTCAATAACAAACAATTTTAAAAAAATTAGAGAAGTTACATTCCATTTTGTAGATCAATTCCCATGTTTTAGTGAACAAAAAAATTAATTTTGATATACACAAAAATATTTATACGTTACAATAAAATATAGGTCTAATTTTTTTTGTTATTGACTTATAAAAATTATATATCATGTTCTTGAATTTTGTATGTATTCAAGATTTAAATGACAAATATATATATATATATATATATGTTTCAATTTAGTAAAGTTGTATGTATATATCTTTAATGATCTCTCTCTCTCTGTCATGAAAATGATCTCCCTCTCTCTCATTAATATTTTAATTTAATTTAAAATGTACACACACACACACACACACACACACACATATATATATTAATTATGCGAGAACTTCACATGTGTACATTTTAAATTTCAATGAGCTCAAGATTAACATCGTCTCTCTCTCTCTCTATAGAATTTAACTGATTTTAATTTTTAATGATTTAAATTGAATGCGCTTCATGTGTGTGTGTGTGCTTACGTATTTATTTTAACTTTATGACCTACCTAGATAGATGGCGTCCCACGATTCACCTGCACAGGATCCTGATCAGGATCCACCTGCATAGGCTTGTGATCATGATCCACACTATGATGATATAGATCCTCCAGACTAGGATCCTCCATTGCCCAACATTGCTACCATTTTCTAGTATAGTGATCGTGAGTTGCATAGGTTGAGGGTCATATTAGATGACCCCCGTAATGATGGCACATACAAGAGTACATGCACATCCATTTTTGATAGTTTGCAGACATTGAGGGACCTCTTAGTTTCTCACGCCTCATTCTCACTTGAGGTTATAGAACATATTTATAGATAGCTGAAGAGTAAGGTGAGGGTCCTGATTCTTTTGCTGATGTGGTGAGGGTGGTCTCGAAGGAGACCATCAAGGAGAGATGTTTTCCATAGTATCAGGAGAACATTAAGGTGAGAGGATATATAGTCATGAGATGTATCGACCCACAGGTTGCATCATTGATTTACGTATGCTTCTTAGCTACCCATGGTCATTATCCTAATAATGACCAGATACCCTTATACTTTGCACAATAGGTATTTGCTGAGGTTCATTGTCAGATGAAACCAAACTACCTTGATATTCTAGCATATTATGGATAGGGGATGGGTAGGATTGTTGATAGAGATGCATAGCATAGGCGTGATAGAGCTCCACCTAGACACAAGGACTTTGTTGGCTAGAGATTTCTGGGAGTAATATCAACCCTCGCCCCCATAGAGGATCACATTGTGATTGCTTCTTAGAGAGAAGCAATTGATAGGACTGGACATATTGCATCAACAACATCCACCATATCATCTGACAGGCTGGACAAATATATGATGAGCTGACCACATTTGAGATAATCCATAGATCATGCATATTCTAGTCATGGGGTGGCTTTAGATTCAGATGATCAGTATATTACTACTGGCATCCCCTCTCTAGATGAGGTAGGAGCTATAGTTGGAGGTAGTAGACATGTACAAATGTCCCAATATTTAGCCGAGGACCTGCTACATTCTTACCATTTTATTTCATCTCGACTTGGGATACCATTGGCTGTTGTTAGAGAGGAGATTCTCAGAGACGGGCAGACTACTGCTACATCGATGCATCCCGAGGCAGTCACAACATTCTCATCACTCTACGCATGCTCCAAGCACTGACCCACCTACAGATCACTCTATTGCTGCAAAGGAGGAGATACGAGCTAATCAAGTCCATATCATAGATGAGGGCTTTGATTCATTTGAGGAGCAGTTGCAAGGTTTGATCCATACTAGGTTTTTGGATATGCTACTACAATTAGACACTTCATAGATGATTCCTAATCATCGTGTTAGCCCCTTACACTCCTCAGTCATACATACAGTCAGAGAGAGATATACAGGCACGAGTGATGTGGTTGATATGATCATAGGACAAGATCAGAGTATACAACCTACTCTAGATACACAGGTATGCACTTACATGTCCATTTAAATATTTACAAGACATGTATATGTTGTTATGTACGATAAATCCATATGTAGATAATTTAATAAATAATAGTTCTAAGTTAATTTGTGTCATTTAAATTGATCCTGGACTAATCTTTAAATACATACATACATACATACATCCACACACACACACACACACACACACACACACACACACACACACATATATATAGTTAGCTCATGTCACTCCTAGCTTGAGCTTGGAGCGTGTGCATAGGAGAGATTGTTTCAATGTTGTTAGTGGACAGATTAGTTCTGTTTTTTTGTATATATGTACATATATGGATGTGCGTTACAATTTATATTTTTATTTTAATTTAACTCTAGTCGGATTCGATGTACATGTGTCTAGAGATCTATATTTAATATTTAAATAAATTTTACTTTTGTAGGGTTCTATTGGACATCCAAACTCTCACCAGGACTCTCCCTCAGATAGTCGCTCTATTCATGGCCAACATGATGCATGTTGATTTGCTGGACTTTATAGCTCATTTGTTTATCTTTTTATATATACATGTACATTTTAGACTTTCATATTATATATTCATGCATGTATGAAGTTTAGACTAGATTATACTTTATACAGTTTTTGTTTGATTAGATTATATATTTCATGCATGTATGTTAGATTATGTGTACTTTATACAATTTGTGTTTGATGGATTGGATTATATATATCATGTGCATGTATGGTTAGATTATACTTTATATATGTATAGTTTGTACATTTGATCCTAGATTAAATATATCGCATCATTTATATTCAGCTAATTATATATGATTGAATGCACACATGTTAGATTACTTACACACTTCAAATATATATGATTGAATGCACATGCTCTCTAAAACTTTCAAATTTATATATATCTCTGACTGAATTTACATGTACATGTAGATAGATTAAAAAAAGATTGATATGTTTATAATTATATTTTAAATTTTAAATTTTACTACATGTAACATGTATGCATTAGATATGCATTAATTTAAAATAAGTTGTGAACAATATATATCCACTCCACTGTGGAAGCCATGAACAATATAAAAATCACACTTGTTCATATCAAATGAACAAACTAAAGTTAATGAACATATTCAATAATTTAAATTCTAGGTGTACTTCTAGGTGTACTAAATAGTTCACACTGTGTACTTCTAGGTATTTACAAGTTAAATAGTTCACAACACATCACTTAGTGGTTCAAACCACTCTTCAATTATTACACACATGTCCAAATTTAATATCAAATTTACACATGTACATTCTAATTTAAATATGCTTTTTTTTATTAAATTTATGTGCATGTGCATTTTAAAATAAATAAATACATGTCCTAATGTACTTTACATACATTCTTTAAAATTATTTTAACAACTTACAAATTACATATGCATACATGCAGTTAGAATTAGATAGACTATACATCCTAATCAACTACATACATCGGGCCTTAACATATTTTCAACTCATCCACATGTCCCAATTTACTTTACATACGTGCACGTAAGTATTATTTAACATACATACAAATTAACTTCATACATCCTAATTTAATATAATTGAAAATTTCATATTTAACTAAACAATATATGGTCCACACAAGCCATATATATATATATATATATAGATCAAATATTAAATTCAAATATCTATCCAAGTTTCAAAACAAGTTAAGTTCTAATTTATCAAGTATTAATTCAATTCATGGGTTGAACCACATGTACTTTGGTTTACTTTCATACCACATCAAGTGGTTCAGAACACTCTTCAATAATACTTAATATTTTGGCATGATCTTCACTATCTAGTCTCCATTTTTGAGACTGCCCATGACGTGAAATTGTTTGAAGAATTAGGCCAACAAAATGATCGAGTGGCTATACTGATATACCTTGTTGTCAGTTTCGTATTCAGTGAAATGAATCCCATGTTAAAAAATTTTAACTTGTTTGAAATATATCCCTTGCACTATAACTGAGCCTGCATGTACATGTATATAAGAAATGAGAAATTAAAAATGCACACGTAAGCGATCTGTGTACATATAAAAATGAAAACATGTGCAGATGTGTGCATGTTTAAAATAAATTTATATAAAATAATTTAAACGTAGATTGAATCAGTTCAAACCTATGGGAAAGGACATTCCATCGCTCATTTCAGATTTTGTTAACTTCTTTCTCTCTTCTGTGCAACACAATAAATAATAACTAACACCTTCTATATTTCCATCTTTTGCTATGACTGCAAAAATATCTCCTGCAATTTGAAACAAGTTAAATAAATTTTAAACATCATGTATTCTATTTAAAACATATATAATTTATTTACATGTATGCAACATTTTTTAAGGAAATAAATATATATATAATTTAAATATGTGTACGTCATATACCTTTTTTAATCAATCCTGAAATATGATCATAATCACTAAAAATCAAAGGAATGTCTTCAAATATTTCATCCTCATTTGAATCCTCATATGTGTCAGAAACATCTAATGGCACCAATTTCCATTCACTAACATATCCAAGCTCTTGGTTCTTGCAATCAACATAGTTTTCCAAAATGCAATCAAAACAAAAACATGAATAATCCCTAGTGTAAAATGTCCATGGGCAATTATCTGTACTCATGACACAATGCAAAGATCTTGTCCTCTCCACGCTCTTGCATCCATGCATTGATATTCTATCCACATCTGCATTTAATGTACATGTGTACACGAATATACATGTAGATGAATTTGTTAAATTAAAATATTTGAACTTGGAACATTTTTAAAAATTTTAAATAAAACACTAAAAGAGAACACGTACCAGTTATCTCCCAAAACATTCTATATGGAATGGATCTATATGTTCTCGATGATGATCACCAGGATAATTAGGTTGCTCAAAGTGTTTCTTACACCATTCAAAAACATCATGTGCATAATCTATATGATCTCCTGTGTAATTTATTTGATGCTTTCTTAGAGCCTATTTGATACAAGCTCCTACACCATCATGTTCACCCTTTCCATGACCACTCAAAAAAACTCCAAACATGTAGTATTTTGTCATTTTGATGATATCTACATAGTGCATAAAATGGCCTTGAAAATTTGAATTGTACCGCACATCCGTCGGACCAAACAAAATGTTTAACTATTGTTATGCCTCTCTCTTTCAAATATCCAAAAAAATTCTTAAAGCAATGTTGTACAAAAAGTGTGTCATGCTCCTTATCATCACTAATATAGAAGTGGTACTCTTTCTTAATGACATGATTTTCAAATGTACTATCAAAACCATCCAAATCCATCTGTGTATGCTGATAACACACATGCACCAAAATAGTGATTTTCTTTGAAAAGTAATACTTTGATTGAATCTCTTTTTGATGTGCAAAAGAGTAATTTTCTACGAAGTCCACTATAGATAGAATAGTTCCAAGTGGGAAAGTGTCTCTTAATCTTTTAAATTGTTCTGATTACTACTTGGCAAAAAAACCATGGCATATGTATAGTTTTATCAACTTAAAAAAAAATTTCATAAATATTCTAATAGTTATTTCCTCTTCTACATAATCTAACCTTGCAGATACCTTTCCAAATTTTGTTTCAATTTTTTTGTACTTGTAACTCTTGCAATTTACCATCTTGCTCATGTCAGTATCTTCATCTCTCAAAGGCAATTTAGTCAAGTCTCCACACGTTCCACAAATTCCTTTTATGCAATTTATTTGACCGGTTGCATTATCATCTGATTTATCACATAAGATGGATGCTATGGATTGACTTGTTCATTTAAGAGGAGTTTTTTCATAAGCATCACTATCTTCTCTAATTTTTGAAAAATTTGTTTACCTTCACATAATATGGCCTTAACCGTTCAAACATGATTTGTCCAATCTTTATATGAGGGTTTGTTTTAGTAAACAACACATACAATTCATTTTTTGTTGTGTCTATCCAATGTTTTATATGGAGATTATAACGATCGGGGCCAATCCTTTTCTTGAAAACATCTCTACTATTTGATGAAGGATGAGTATTATCATTCCAAAAACTTGTCATGAAGTTCCTAACAACATCTTCAATTCTAGCAGAATTAAGATCTCTACACATAATTGTCCAATTCCCTTTTGAGGTAGTATCATCCAAACTCTTTATCCTTTTAACATATTTTGATATTGTCCTTCTACTAAAACCAAACTCAGATGACAGTGAAGAGATTTGTCTTTTTTGAGGCAATCTTTCATTTACTAAAGATGTCAATATCACTCTTCTTGAAATGGTCTTATCTACTGTTTGAGATTTTTTACCAATGTTCACCAAACCTTTCGTAACATTATCAACAATAGATTTTTGTAGCTGAGAAGTTTTCCTCTTTTGACTTGTATCTATACCCAACAATTTTAGTGGATCTATTAAGTCTTTGCGAGTAAGTACAATTGATAACAATTGAACTTTCTGTAGTGTAGTATCAAGATTGTAGAAATGAGACATTATTTATTTTGCACTTTTAATTATTGACCTCCTTTTAGTATGTCTAGGTTCTTCACTTAGACATTTCAACTCATCCACATCCATTTCAAGTAAATGATCTAAATTTTTATAAGTAATATTTCTCTTCACTTGTTTACCTAGATCCACAATATTCTCATCCATACCAGTGGTAGGAGGTAAGGAGCCTGACCCCTCTCCTTCAACCTCCATTGGTTCAACTTGGGCAAGCTCCTCCCTATGTTCATCAACTATATTGTGTTCTGCACATAATTTTAGATGACATAGAATATTTTTAATGTAATGAAATTCCAAGTTTAATTTGAATCCAAATTTTCAAGACATTTAGTAAGACATTTAAAAATTATGTCAAATAGGTGGACTATAATGTCATGTATTTAAGACCTATTATTGCATAATAGACCTCTTAATATCACATGTAATAGGTCCTAATATGATCTACATAATATAGGTCTGAAGGGGACTCTTGAGTATAATGTGAAATGTTTTTGCATACATGAAGTCATATAAATAGAACCTATTATGACATAATAGGTTCTAAATTTATGTCAAATTTAAGACCTATAATCACATAATAAGTCCTAATATCACATAATAGGCCTTATTATTACTTAATATGATCACGTACGCATAAACATTTCACATTAATATACTTGACTCCCCTTAAGATAGATATATTATGTGATATTAAAGGACCGATCACATGATTTTAAGTACCTGTCTTAAATATGATATAAGTTAGAACCTAAATTATGACATAATATGTCTTATTAAATTTATGACTTAATACAAGACCACATATGCAAAAACATTTCACATTATACTTGACTCCCTTTAAGACCTATATTATGCAAATATTAGGACCTAAATTATGCAATAATAGGTCATTAATTTATCACATGTACATAATAGGCCCTAATATATCATAAATATAGACCTCTTAAGGCCCAGACTCAATTATATAATGTGAAATGTTTAAATTGCATACATGATCATGTTATTAAGTCACAATAAGACCTATTATGTCATAATAGGTTCTATTATGTCATATTTAAGATAGGTATTATCGCAGATAATAGGTCTTAATATCATGTAATAGGTCCTAGTATCACATAATATAGGTTTAAAGGGGGATCAAGTATAATATGAAATATTTTTGCATACACTTGAAAACAAAGAAGAAACAATGTTTGTTTGTTTAAAAGTGTTTGATTGTTTTGATCATGCAAACACAAATCCTAGGGCTGGACGAGATAGTAGTTGTTGAATCTCACTTGGCGGGTTACCCCGAGCTATGCAATTCAAAGCGGATACTTAGGTGCTTGACCCCACTAGCTCCCCTTCACGCCACTCACTTCTTCGGAACAGCTAAGAACTAGTCCCCATGAAAACTCCCCGTGGTGAACTTTGTATCTCTACTAAGAACCACAAGAATGTGAGTCACTTCAGAGGTCCAACCTCCTACACCAACAACTAGAAGGTCATTGGATTCTACTACAAAATGTGTCTAGTAAGGGCATCCATTCGGGTGGCTATAATTAACAACGTGTTATAGTCTGTTAAATGGAAGGCCTCCCAACTTATAGAGGTTGTTCTCTATAGGGTTAATGGGGAGTCATAACGTCGTTATAGTAGCATGTAACACCTGTTGCTTGCAACTTTCCTCACAAACACATTTATTTATAGTGGCTTGGAAGAGCTTGGCTTTAGCTTGTTACCACTTTGGGTCATTCCCTCTCACCAAGCCTTAAGGGCTACTAGGGAGGCAAACACCTTTTTAAGGATAAAACAAAAAGAGCCTATTGTTGAAGATACAAAAGACAAGTTTGTTAAATTTAGAGCACCAATTGAAGTTTTTGCTAAACTATAAAGACACATGGTTTCAAAATCTAAATTAAATTATAAATTATAAATAATAAATGAGACAGAGAGGGGTCGTAAAGATCTAAATTTTAAATTAAAACTATGATCTATTATAAATGGACTTAATTATATAGGAGAAAAAGTCAATTACACAACAAGCAAATTAATGGAATTTGAAATTTGCAAATACACATATTTTTTCAAATTAAAGCATAATTAATTCTAATTAAAATGAGATTATTTTTAATCCTACTATTTTCAATTAATTTAATAAAAATAACATCATTTAGAATTAATTAAGATAAAATTATTATATAAATCAAATCAATTTAATTAATATTATTTAAATTAATTTTCATTAAAAATATTAGATAAAAAATATTTAACTAATACTAACAAATAAACACAATTTTTGGTGCGTAATACATATAAAATTAAATAAAAATAAAAATAAAAATACATACTTGCATCATGATATCTTTGCCTTCTTTGTTCTCGATATCTTTGTTTTGTTTCGGGAGAATAATTCTTTGAAGTCTTATTTTGCCTTCTCTTTTTGTTCCCCATGCTTTTAAAAAAACCTTCAAATATCTTCAAATTATTGCCCTCAAAATAATTTTCAAACGTCTTCTTTCATCCAAAAATGTGAATTGTTTTAATCATTTGTGTGTTAAAAAATGAAAAAAATTACGTATATTTATATGACTTTTACTAAAATGTAAAAAAAAAACAATTGAGTTGGCCAGGGTTCGAACGAACGTTGACAGTTAGAAAAGGTTGGGTTTGTTTGAACCTAGCTGTTACATAAATGTGTGTGTCATAATTTTGCCTGGGGGTTCGATCGAAGGGGGGTTTGTTCAAACCCCTTACTCCCCTTCACTCGAACCAGTGTTCATTCAAACCCTCTTGTTAGAGGTCTCTCCCCAAAAATTTCAGAGTTCTGAGGAATTTTCGCTTTCGGACCTCTAGTTCAAGGCACAAATGAAATAATCTTGATAACCCAAAAATATTCGATGGTACTACTTGGAGCAAGCTTTCCAACGAGTGTAATATTATTACATTGTGAATTTATTATGTTTTTGTTTTTTTAATTTTATGGAATATTGGTTTTTCACCGAACATGAACTTCTTTGTTCAACGCATTGGGAAAAATAGGAAACTAATTCAAACCAATTCTGAAAAATATCTATGCCCCAAGTATTGATGTCTTCTTTCTAACAAAAATAAATAAAGTTGAATTTTGATATATATAGAACAAGTTATGTGTTCAAACTTAAACCTATGTCTGAATTATGACTAGTTGGACTTCAAAACTTAATAAAATGAAAAATATTCAACATATCACTATCAAACCAACTGCAAGCAAACCAAAATTCAAAATAATCGAGTTTTTAATAATTTATAGAAAAAAAGTTATGCGTTTCAGGAGGCACATCACTCTTACAAAATGTAGTTTGTTGTAAAAAACTACTTTTCGAGGGAGATGGAAATTTTTTTAAAAATCCTTGAAAAACATTTGAAAAAAATATATATAGAATCTAAAGAAAAAAATGCTACAAATCACTCATTTACATCATTTTCAAATTTTTAATAGTTTAAAAGTTATAGTTCTCGGAAGTTGAAGATTATTTTAAAAATGTTCATCTCAGTGTCAAAAGTGGCAAAAAGGTGGGAACCATTATTGTGAGTTCACCCCATGTGAACAAATGACAAAAGGTCTATGCAAAGAAAGAATTTGAAAGTCTAAAGAATCGATTATCAACAATAGAAACGAGACAAAAGAAGATAGTAGTCAAGAACAAAGAAATTGAGAATGCAACAACATTCATGGTAGTTGTGATTAATGGGGAGTGTTGGAGAGAGTAATGCCAACTACCCCAACCATTCAGTCACTTTTGTATCCAGTCAATCCCAATATTAAATGCAAACAGTGAAAACAAATCTTTATAAAAATTTGAATGAATCAGTCCTTGTCGTATTTGTAGTTTGATAAATGTTATTTTATGCAAAATTCTGGAAGATTCTTCTAGCTACCTCCAGCTTCTAGAAAAATCTAAAAAACCTCAATTAAAAGAGACATTTGTTATCAGTGCAGTGATGAATGAAAATATGGTTTGTTAAATGAAAAATTTGTCTTCATTGTGTAGCTTGAATGCGGTTGAAGTCGAGTTTGGCCAATTCTAAGTACTTGTCTTTACTCGCATATGGCAGTCTGTAGGTTGTGTATCACAGCCAACCTAAATTAGCGGTATGCGCACTAGAGACAAATTAATGAAATCTTCTAGGTCGTCCGCGATGTTTAGAAAGTCGTCTTCATTCCTATAAATCAGCTGCATTAACCTGGCTGTATCTAACATTGTAAATCAAGTGTAAAATACTTGTTAGGTTGTAACATAATCAAACGTGTTTAAAAAAGGTTAAAAGTGAAAGGAGACTTGGGTAAGATCGTTCACAGGATGCACAATCACGCTGATGAGATTGAGAAAGTCGTCTCAAAAGTCATGCTTCTCGAGAATGTGATTAGGAAGAATCTCTGCCGTAGAAAAATATTGTCGTTGGGTATTTGCTCCTAGTGCCACCCACATTGCGACATTCTCCAAATATTGATGTTATGATGGTGAGTAATTTCTCTTTAATGTAAACTTTGTTTCTTAACAAATTAATATGGCCAATTTATTCATATGAGATGAGGATTAAATTAAATGCAACGACCTTTTAAAAATTTATTTCTTCTATATCTTTAGCAATACACTAGTCTCATGTTAATATTTTTTTTTCTAAGATGTTCAAAGAAACACATATTAAACTAATTTTATTTGCTTTGATTAGATTATTTTTATAAGAAGGAATATTTGAAAACGAAACGGCTTAAATCACACACATTAAGCTTACATTTGTAGGCTTAAAAGTGTTAAACATTCAGAGTTGACTGATATTTATTAGGCTTAATATGTTGCTTAAAGTGTGCGGTTGTTGGAAATAGCATAGAACACAAAAAACAAAGTAAGGAGATAAACAGAGCAGCACACAAGAAAGACAAAATTTTCATTTAACAAACCATATTTTCATTCATCACTGAACTGATTACAAATGTCTCTTTTTATTGAGGTCTTTAGATTTTTCTAGAAGTTGGAGGTAGTTGGAAGAAACTTCCAGAATTTTGCATAAAATAATATTTGTCAGACTACAGATACGACAAGGACTGATTCATTCAAATTTTACTTGTCAATTCTAAATACTTGTCTTTACTCGCATGTGGCAGTGTGTAGGCTGTGTATCATAGTCAACCTAAATTAGCGCTATGCGCACAAGAGACAAATTAATTGTAATCAAATGCAAATAGACTATAATCATATAAAACAAACAGTGTCTTCCATATTTGCACAAAGTTTTATTATCTTTTGGAACAACAATTTTATTTTACTGAAGTTAGAATTTCAGCAATCCGTAATAGTAATCTATTGCATCAGCGGTTCGCACAGACACTTTTTAATGGACCCACGTGCCTTGATTCTTGGACTTTCAAGATCCCATAACACTGGGAAATCTGTTACAGCACTGGTTCATACAGAGACTTTTTAATGGAATCTTCAAGGTCCTCCGCGGCATTTAGAAAGCCGTCTTCCTTCCTGTAAATAATTTGCATTATCCGGGCCGTGTTGAAAAGAAGTGTTCTGTAACGCTTGGGTATGTCTGCACGCATTAAAAAGTGGTAGTTCAATTGAGTAAGAGCCTCTTCGTTCACTTCTTCCATGTAATTCAGGGCCTCTTCTTCAGTGCATCCAGGGTGCTCATTCATGTAACATTGTACGAATGAAGCCAATTCCCCGCGATCTCTTTCCCTCTAAATCACCGCAGTATAAAATACACACTACGTTTAGATTTTTAATATATTCAAACGTTGATGACGATCATGAACACAATCAAATTCAGAAGCAGGATATTAGTATGAATTGTCGAAAGGATCACCTGGAAAGTTCTGAAATCGTTCATGAGACGGCCTGTCTCACTGACGAGATTAAGAAAGTCAAGTTTCCCGAGAATGTGATCAGGAAGAATGTCTCCCGTAGAAAATATTGGCGTCAGGATAGTTGATTCCATTGCTATCGACACTTTGGCATTCTCCCAATATTCATCTAATAATGGCGGATAACTTCTTTCCATCCATTCTCTTTCTTTTGTGAAACTGAACAACAGATTCAACCACTGAACCCCGCAACAGACAAAAAAAATAAAATAATCTTGTTAAACTATAATTCCCCTCTTCTTCAGCTCAACTCTGAACCGATATTGAACATGTAGTCAAAATCAAACAAGAGCCAACGAAAAAAGGATTCACTCTAAAGGAACACAAAGTTGAGTTCAAAATTTTCTTTTGGTAGAGACGAAATCAGTATTTACCTGTTGGCGCAGGTAAGGAAGCACATCACGTCCTTGAACCTCCCGTGCACGTTCGGATATATCGGTCAAAGTATTATAGAAACCCATGAAAACTATTTTCATGTCCTCTGGCAATTGGTCGATTTGCAATGGATCCCATCTGCGCCGAAAAGACGAGAGTTAATATGGCCAATTTGTCAACATAAGATGGGGATTGAATGTGCTGACCTTTCGAAAGCTTCATTGAAAAGCTTGAGTTGTTGCAGAGTTGCATAGGTGTCATAGAGGTCGTCTGTGATAACACCCAGGATTCCGGCTTTTGTAAAATCGAGTCTACAGTCGGTGTATTGTTGTTCAAACATCACCACTGAAGAGGTCCAGTAAACTGCCACTTCTCTGTGACGAGTAAAATGCAACTGCGGGAATTTGCATTCCTTGTACCATCTTTAACAACAGAATAATCTCATGTTAACATCTTTTATCAAAGATCTTGGCAAAAACAAGGATTATTCTAATTTTTTTGCGCTTTTATTAGATTATCTTTATAACAGGGACTATTTCTCACTCTTTTTTAACTGCTTCATTTTTACCTCTTTATATGTTGTATTTCAGATCTGAGTTTAGCCTGAATGCTGTTGAAGTCGAGTTTGGCCAATTCTAAATACTTGTCGTTGCTCGCTTTTGGCAATCTGTATGGCATGCATTGCAGTCAGCCTAGATTAGCGGCATGTTCACCAGAGACAATTTAAGCAATCAGACTGTATAATGTTCACTAGATACGAAACAAACACTGTATCTTACCGATATAATGTCTTCCCCAGCCATAGATCATCGGGATTAAACGCTACTATGTGATTTCTAGCCATCAGCCTTGGCATATTTCTATTCCACCGAGCAGACAGAGCATATTCGATCTGGAGAAATATGAAAAAAATATTGGAAATCAGATTTTTGCTTTTTATTTAAGAAGTTATTCACAGAATAGAATTTCAGAGAAAGGAACAATTCGCAGTACCTCTTGGCGAAGGTTTTCCTTCACAGCCTTCGCTTGACAAAAGTTCTTGCTTTCCAGGGATCTGGCCAAGTAATCTTCTGCAAATGCACCGATTTCTCTCATTACGTTTTCGCCCGGAAAGTTAAGCTGTGAACATCTATACAGGCTGAGTATGGCGATTATTCCTGCGCAGTTTTCGTCACCGGACCGCTTAGAAAGCTCTTCAGCCTCGCTTTTGATGTTTTGCAGAGCGTCTGTCAATTGAAATTATTTAAGGTTAAGACAGATCTAATTATTCTGGAAATTAAAGACTCGATTAAGCTTTGAAAGAGTATTCATATGAATCATTTGCATACAAATACATGTATACCAGAAGATACAGTGTAGCCGAACGTTCTGAGAAGCCTGAAGGCAGTGGCTGTAATATCAATATCTGGAACCAGGCTCTCTCTTCCTAATCCAATGCCTCTTTCACTCCAGTAACTACCGTACGTTTCCAAAGCAAGGTGTCAAAATAAAATCAATAATCTGGACTTTTACATAAAAATCACAACAGAGGAGACACTGTTACTCACTGGAACACATAGTCCATGGCTTGTTTAATCTCCGTTTGGAAATGGCGTTCGAGGCCAAGACTTTCAACACTATCCACGGCTCTCAAACGCTCCGCTATATCCACTGGATAAATGCTCGGTACTGTAATGCCAACATTTTAGTTTTAGAATCCGATATTCTTTCAATAATGCTTTTGAGTATTGAGTACAACAATTACCATGATCTCCAAACTTTGCAACAAGGCTTGTCAAAAACCTTAGGCATTTGTTGTCTCCTGTTTGCATAAATACGCAAGCTGTAGATGCTGGGGAGCTTGAGAAAGATCCATCCTGGGATTGCAGTTTCAGGATATTTTTCCAATCTACTACTTCTTGTATCCCTTCCAGACACTGCAACATTGTTGAGGGATGGCTGTGCAGCTCTTCAAAAGATACTCTAATTCACAATAATCTTATTCAATCACTTCCATCTTCAGTTTATGCGTGTCTTAAAACATGACATATCACGAACAGATAATAGCAAAAGATTACTTTTTTAATTCGGAGTCCCGCTTTTCGTTGATTTGCTTTATGATAGGTACCTCATAAGGAAGATCTAAACCCAAAAGTTTGGCTTGATTTAACAGCGCAGGAAAGACTATCTCGAATCCTTTCGATCGATGATGACCTAGTGCTTCTTTAATCATTCCTTCTGTATTACCCTTTAAGAACTCAATACCTGCTATGGCCCAAAAATTAAACTTTTCAAGGTAAATCTCATATTTCAATCATTCCTCTTGTAAGGTAACTTGAAAATATCTGAATTAAACTATCCAATGTAAAAAAAAAACTACTAAAATCAAAATTCCAAAATCTGGAAAAAAATGCGCATAGGTCTATGGATAAAGGTGTTTGGCCCGTTGGCGCAATGACAGCACTGTTAGAAGAAGTTAATTTCTTCCATTCATTTTTATTTTATTTATTTATTTATTTATTTAATTTAATTTTATTTTATTTTTATTTTATTTTTGAAACAAATAGCATAAAGTATCTATCTCCTTGTTTATTTCCACGCATGCAGAGCTATCTGTTTAATCTTTTAATCGGTGGAACTACTATTTCCACTGCTCATGAATTTGCTATGTAATAGTTAGAAGGATCGATGAATCCTCTATAAATAAAATAGGAGTTGTAATGCATTTTAGTATGAATCAATAAAGATTTAGTTTTGTATGTGTAGCATACGTTAGGAGGATATTGAAGGATATATTACAAGCACAAGAGGAGCCTACACCAGTGTTTTGTGACAACAAATCAGCAATTGCATTATCAAAGAACCATGTTTTTCACCAGAGGAGCAACCACATTGATACTAGATATCACTTCATCAGAGAATTGGTCAACAATGGAGAAATCTATCTTGAATTTTGCAGATCTGAAGATCAGTTAGCTGATATTTTTACTAAAGTACTACCTAGAGAAAGCTTTGAATATCTACGAGAAAATTTGGGAATGAGTGGAGCTAAAATTGTTAGTAGAAGAAATTAAGGAGGAATTTCGACTCACCCTTAACACTTAATCATTAAACAAACAGTGATCTTACTCATGCACGATACTTTGGTCTGTGGCTCCTTCAATTTTCTTCTTCACCAATAACTGATTCCACACTTTTCCGTTGATCAGAATTAATGAAGAAGTGTGGAATCACTTATTGGTGAAGAAGAAAATTGAAGGAGCCAGAGACCAAAGTATCGTGCATGAGTAAGGTTGCTGTTTTTTTAACGATTAAGTGTTAAGGGGGAGTCGAAAACTAGTAAAGTTGAGGTTTTAGAAATTTATAAGAAAAGGGGATTGGTGTAAGATTTGGTCATGGTGAAGCTGTAGATTAAGTGGGGAAAGCACTACTCAGGCTGTAGCTGAAGTTGAAGACTTAAAAAAGAGCATTTTGTTTCTATATGAAAGCAATGTTTGAGGTCAGTTAGGCCTTTAATAGTAAGATTCCCGAGCAAGCATATGTAGTGTGACTTTAAGGGAGGTGTTGATAAAATTGAATCATACCTTAACCTACAATAGACTTGTAACCAAGAGGGCCAGAGCTTGTGGTAAGAGCATCCCAATAATAGCATGGGATTTCCTAGGTTCGATCTCTAGATTTAGAAGTTTTTCAATGCAGCAGCATGAGTGAAAGAGACTAAGAATGCACCCAGAGTTAGTAGTCAAAATTAAGGGGGAATGTTGGAAAGAATAATTTCTCCTGCCATTGTCTACATGCAAGCAAATCCTCCATGCAAACGTTTAGATCCTCCATGCAAGCTACCAAACTAAAGATTTGATATAATTAATAAATTGATCTTACGTCTGCTCCATGCATGCAGTTGAGATCTCTAACCTCCATGCATGCACAGTTTCCTCTATAAATACGAGTTGTAATAGTTAGAAGGATCGATGAATCCTCTATAAATAAAATAGGAGTTGTAATGCATTTTAGTATGAATCAATAAAGGTTTAGTTTTGTATGTTGTAGCATACGTTAGGAGAATATTGAAGGATCTATTACAAGAACAAGAGGAAACTACACCAGTGTTCTGTGACAACAAGTCAGCAATTGCATTATCAAAGAACCACATTTTTCACTAGAGGAGCAAGCACATTGATACTAGATATCACTTCATCAGAGAATTGGTCAACAATGGAGAAATCTATCTTGAATTTTGTAGATCTGAAGATCAGTTAGCTGATATTTTAACTAAAGCACTACCTAGAGAAAGCTTTGAATATCTACGAGAAAATTTGGGAATGAGTGGAGCTAAACTTGTTAGTAGAAGAAATTGAGGAGGAATTTTGACTCCCCCTTAACACTTAATCATTAAAAAAATAGTGATCTTACTCATGCACGATACTTTGGTCTGTGGCTCCTTCAATTTTCTTCTTCACGAATAAGTGATTCCACACTTTTCCGTTGATCAGAATTAACGAAGAAGTATGGAATCACTTATTGGTGAAGAAGAAAATTGAAGGAGCCAGAGACCAAAGTATCGTGCATGAGTAAGGTCGCTGTTTTTTTAACGATTAAGTGTTAAGGGGGAGTCGAAAACCAGTAAAGTTGAGGTTTTAGAAATTTATAAGAAAAGGGGATTGGTGTAAGATTTGGTCATGGTGAAGTTGTAGATTAAGGGGGGAAAGCACTACTCAGGCTGTAGCTAAAGTTGAAGACTTAAAAAAGAGCATTTTGTTTCTATATGAAAGCAATGTTTGAGGTCAGTTAGGCCTTTGATAGTAAGATTCCCGAGCAAGCATATGTAGTGTGACTTTAAGGGAGGTGTTGATAAAATTAAATCATACCTTAACCTACAATGGACTGGTAACCAAGAGGGCTAGAGCTCGTGGTAAGAGCATCCCAATAATAGCATGGGATTTCCAAGGTTCGATCTCTAGATTTAGAAGTTTTTCAATACAGCAGCATGAGTGAAAGAGACTAAGAATGCAACCAAAGTTAGTAGTCAAAATTAAGGGAGAATGTTGGAAAGAATAATTTCTCCTGCAACCGTCTACATGCAAGCAAATCCTCCATGCAAACGTTTAGATCCTCCGTGCAAGCAGCCAAACTGAAGATTTGATATAATTAATAAATTGATCTTACGTCTGCTCCATGCATGCAGCTGAGATCTCTAACCTCCACGCGTGGATTAATCTTCCCTTCCACCGCTCATGCATTGGCTAAGTAATAGTTAGATATTTCAGAAGGATCGATGAATCCTCTATAAATAAAAGAGGAGTTGTATTGCATTCTAGTATGAATGAATAAAAGATTTGGTTCTGTATGCTGTAGTATACGTTGAGCTATTTGTTTCTGTTATTTTGTAATTTTTCATTCCTTAAGCACAGATGGAAAGACAAGGAAAAACGAAATATGTAATTACCTCTGTTCACTTGGTTATTTCCAACGCCCCAGAAGGCTAGAGTAACTATGCAGGAAAGAGTATTGAGTAATCTATCACAAGCTAAAAAACGACGATTCTCTCCCCAGGAACCGTCGGGTAACTGATTGTGAAGAATCCAGTCCACCATTTGAGGAAACTGGGGTTTAGCGGAGCCATCAATTGCAGAAATCCTCGCTACCCATGCAGTATCGTATGGAGACGGACTTGTTTCCCCATCTTCCATCGAATTAAATATAGCTTTGATCTCTGCAACCAGTTCCTCTATTCTCTTATCCATCTTATCCATCTCATCCGAGGGTGCCTGAAACAATAACAGGAAATTAGATTTTCAGATTTTCTCTGACACTGCATCTTTTATTTCCTCTTGGGTTTTACATATATCCGATACGAATTTAATATAAGTGATTAAGTGATCTTTACAGTTTATTGTATAATTTTTTACTTCTTTCATTTCAATGATAGATCAGAACGTGTAATTCATAAAATTGATATAAACTAAAATCTGAACGACTACTGATAAATGTTATCCACAAGTTCTCAAAAAATGTGCTAATAAAAACCTGATCTATCTATATTCTGTTCATACTTAATACCTCAAATGTTGAAACAGATTGAACGTAATCTGGCTTCCCGTAATAAGCTGCAATAATGACAGCCTTAAATTATATAACACTCAAATACTTCACTAGTTTAAACTCAAAACTCTATAAAATAAAGCAGATGGTGTGTATTTTCTGATTGCCATTACCCTGAAGAGTCTTCGCATCCTCTCCGACAACAGCAGAAGGGATGTTCCGCCAATCTGCAAATGATGCAGAGAAACAATAATAATTAAATATTATAATCTTTATATTTTTAAATCTATGCTAAATATATTGATAAATTTTAAATAAATAAAAAATCTTTACCTAGACTCTTTGTACGCGAGTAATTTCCAAAA